>NC_134831.1:169160644-169472697 GCF_004210375.1 Tachypleus tridentatus
TAATGAACAATAATACTTCGAACACAAAATGTTTTCAAACATTTCATTAATTAATAACTAACAATATTTTATTTAATTCTTGCAGATAAACGTATAAGTGTGATATGACTTTCAAACGACGTTTTTTAAAAACTCGGATCTGTTGCAGATCCTCATAGCCAAGCACATCACGGCGCTGGATAAAGCCAATAAGAAACAATACACAGACGCTCTACATTTACACAGTCAAAATCTCTACTATCAAGGAAAGGTAAATGTCTATTTGTTATCACTGGATTCATCTTACAGACTTCAGTTTGGTTTTTGTTGTCTTTTGTTCTTTTTCTGTGTTATGCGAGGTTTAGAAAATGTGAAAGAAATATAGCGCCCAACAGCAAGTTAACACATTCGTAAAAAAATATTTTAAAGTTATGAATTCAAATTTATTCCAAAATTCAATATCTTAATAAGTTAATAATTATATTTTTATAGGTACTTGGACATAGTCACCCCCTTGTGGCTTCAACTCTCAACAGTATGGGTTTCATTCTTTACAACATGAAATACCTGGATTTAGCAATTTCATGCTATGAAGAGGTTGTGGAAATTAGGGAAAAACTGTATGGTGAAGATAGTTTGACGGTGAGACAAATGAAAGGTTTATTTTTATTTTAAATTCACTACACACTCCAAAATGAGCCGTTAAAATATTGAAATTCTCAATTTGATTTATGCCACTATAAAACATTTTTATGCATTCTTTAGTTTTTAAATTTTTATTTTACAATTATATTCCATCAGATGGACATAAGTTACGACTTACTGGTAGTGTTCTAGAGCAAAGTGTACGAACACTAAAATCATACGAAAACTTTAATTCTAAAAAACAAAAACACCAACAAATGATTGCGAGAACTACATATTTACTTCGTTAACCCTAATTAGCCCTAATGCTATTGGACATCAAACTGTTTAAATTGCTTTCAAGTTTTTAAGTGAAATTATGCCGCATGTTATAAAACTACACTTTTAAAAACCTTCAACAATTAAATTATTCAAGCTTAATTAGAAATAATAATAGTGTATTTAAATGTAAACTGTTTAGTTTTGTTAACAGTCTAGGATGTTTCAATTGTTTAGAATACATGTTAAAAAACAGACAGCATTGTGTGGATTTCCTTCAGGTTGCTAATACGGCTTATGTTCTGGGTCTCGCTCTGGCGGAAACACACCAATATAGCAACGCTGAAATATATTTCCGTCAAGCGTTGGAAATTTACGACAAGGTAAAAAACCTCTTTTTTATTTGTTAATAATAATATGGTTTTGACTTTAGAGAATCTGTAAAATAAATGTTAAGTAGTTCTTTTCGTTTGAACACATTTCGAAAAAAAACACGAAATATCTTTCGCGGATTCTGAAGAAAGTTGGTAGAAGAGATGAATATCCCCCAAGGGTTAAAAAAAACATATAAAACATTTCGAATACAGTTTTAACTTTCTTGTTGTTTTGTTTTTGAATTTCTCGCAAAGCTGCATGAGGGCTAGCTATCTGTGCTAGCCGTCCCTAATTTAGCAGTGTAAAACTAGAGGGAAGACAGCTAGTCATCACCACCCACCAAATCTTGGGCTACTCTTTCACCAACGCATAGTGGGATTGACCGTCACATTATAACGCCCTTACGGCTGAAAGGACGAGCATCTTTGGTGTGACGGGGATTCGAACTCGCGATCCTCGAATTACGAGTCGAGTGCCTTCAAGGAATCCATGAATTGTATGTTTGTGTTCCTTCCTTTTATCTGATTCAGCTTATTCAGCTGCTTAGAAATGTCAACCAAATAGACAAAGTGCATGATCCATTCCTCATCATTCAGCCAGGCAAAAAAATTCCATCTTACCCTAAACTTCAAAAAATAGTTTGAGCTGATCTCTAAGCTCAAATACTCTCTCAGTTACATTTCCTCGTGAAAGCTATCGAACATTTGTGTGGAAAAGAAACAAATAATGGCCTGCATTCATGCATACATAACTCCTCATTTGACAAAATTCACAATTTGAATTGTTTGATCCAAAACCTTCTCTAGTGGAGCTGGAAGTGTTTTTGAGGCCAGTGCCTGACGATGGATCACACAATGAATGCCTTTCACTTTTAGAGCTCGCTTTTTCAGACAAACTTGAAATCCAGATTTTGTCCCTAAAATAGCTGGTGCTCCATCTCTACAGCACCCACCGACATTTTCCCACAAAAGATTTCTGATTCAAAGAGTAATGAAACTTTTTTTAAAATATCTGAGGCCTTGGTAGATGTTTCAAGAGGAGAACAAAAAAGAAACTTCTCTTTAAATAAACCTGAGTGATCATTTCTTGTAAATACCAGTAACTGGAAACACGATGCCACATCAGTAGATTCGTCATGTTAAAAATAAGCCAAATGCTGCAGACTTGATCTTCTGCACAACTTAATCCTTGATGTCAATTGCCATGTCGCTGATCCTTCTTTGAACAGTACTGTTTGATAGTAAAACTGCTGAAAGTTTTTCTTCAATCCATTTCCCAAGACAATTTCTACCATTTTGAGAGCGCAATGTTTGATCAAAGTTTCCCTAGTTGTGTGTGTTTTTTACTGCTTTGCTATCTCCAGTGTTATGACATAAGAAGCTTCAATAACCTTTTCGTTCATTTCTTGGAATGCCTCTGTTGAATTCAGCTTTACCTTTTTGAGCACATTCGTATGACGTTCAAAAAAGCTTTTGTCATAATCCTTGTGTTGAGAATGAACATTCTGCAAATATTGCTTCAACTTTGTTGGTTCCATAAAATCATTTGACAAAGCTTTGCTACAAATAACACATTGAAGCTTTCCTTCTCCATTGATGGTGATGGATACGAATCCATGTTGAATATATCAATCATCGTACCCTTTTTTTTTCTTTCTGTGAATAAAAAACAAGAATAACTCAAAGATAACTATAAATGGAATATTTTCACAGATAAAAAGTGAAATATTTACCTTTATTTTTAATTCAATCTGTGACATTGAACAAAGTTTATTTAATGTTACAGATTAAATTGAAAATAAACTACAATTCTACAGATTGTACATAATCTACACTTTATTCGATAAAGTGTGATTTCTTGTAGATTATGTACAATCTGTAGAATTGTTTAGTTTGTAGAAAGATCACTATTACAATAGTTTGAGTCTGCCAATGTGTGGTCCCAATTTTCCCCCCTGAAACCCTAAAATTCCCTCCCTGGTTGAGAACCCCTGATATAAAGGAATTAAATGTTGGATCACTGTGGATGAAATTTAAGAAATCGTGTAAATGAAAAGAAATTTATTGGTGGAAATTATAGTGGATTCTGTTTGATGCCAAATTAATGTATAAATTGATAGTTATGTGAGTAGATTTTTTTTTTTCAAAATCACTAATCAAGGACTAGTTTTTTAACTGATTTTTTTTTCAGTATGCTTTCTCTAAGTTTCAGGTGATAGTTTTATAACTGACTTATTTAGTGTATCTTCTCTCACTAAATGTATTCAGAAACCATCTCTGTTTTTCTAATGTCTTTATAACTTCAAACCTTTCTCGACCTAATTTCTGTAACGGTTTCTTGTTTAGAGGGCAGAGCCCTACAGGTGTTTGGTTTCTACCATTCTGCACTGTCTAGGAGGAGTGCTCTACAAATTGGGAAAACTTGACGAAGCTTTAGAATGTTATGAAAAAGTGTTGAAGATGAGATTGAAGTTGGTCCCATTAGATATTTCATCGGTGAGAACTTGATTTTAAAATAACAGATGTCTGAAAATAATTCACGGTATATTTTCTGTATTATTTTACGGTAAACATCTCCTATCCTGTTGCGTAGTAAAACATCTGACTGCTGATGTAACGACTGAAACCTTTTCAATTTACAAATCACGAATCAGAAAGAGGACCCTGTACTCTTGTATAGAAGACTTAATAGAGTTTGTATTAGCACTTATGAAACAAATAGAACTAGTACACAATAATAGAGACAAAGGTTATCATGTTTTGAGCTACGTCGGACAGTTATCACGGTTTACAAATTTTGATACTTGTGCACTTGTTTAATACAATACAGTACAAGTTTCATGATTCGACTGTAATATTAATAAACTTCAAACCATTTATTTTTTATTTTTTATTCAATATTCGTGAACATATATTACAAGCAATAAACAGTGTTCTATATCGATTTAAGCTTTTATAATTCGCCCCAATAACGATATGAGAGGCATCAGAGTTATCGTTGAGACATCGAAGCGACGTCTTTTGACATTATTTTTTATTAGAAAGTGTGTTTTTTGTATGAAAACAGCCATGACAACGTTTATTTATATTAAATGAACTTACTATATTCCGAAAATTGTTTAATTGTTCAATCTACACTTTGATTCTCGTGTGTTATAAAATAATCCCACTCTTCATCAGTAACCTTAAATACATGTTAACTAAAGAAAGATAAGATGGACCTATATCGTAGTGAAAAGTATCAAAGATATTATTGATGCGAACGTGCTTTGTAGTGACTGTGAAAAAACCTATACACTGAATAGTTGAAGTGAATAAGTAGTGTCATTGGTCACTCTTCAGTTCTTCACATTAAAAATTATACAATAGAAGGTATAACAAATGAACCTTGTAAATTGTTTTAACCTGGAAGTCTTAAGATCATGAGGGTCTAGTTCCAGTTGAAAGTTTATTTGTTATATCTGTTATTGTGAAGAGCTGAATAGTAACCAGTGAAACTGTTTCTTATAGGTTTTTCTCATAGTGACTACAAACTACGTTCACACCAGCAAACTCAACCGAATTTTCATAAATACTTAAAGCCGTCAGAGGCATAAAAATGTTCTAAAGGCTTCTTTACAGAAATTTCTGTTTAAAACTTACAATCTTATAAAATTCGTAAAACAAGACTGTCTCTTAAAAATACACCACTTTATAAAATTATTTGACTATCGACTATACAGTTAAACTACGTAGGTTTTAAAATTCAGGTGTAACTTGTTCAGTCTTTAATACCTAGATGTAAGTTGTCCAGCTTGTAAAACCCGGGAAAGTGTATTAATCATTGACGAATCATACCTTTCTTCTTGAAAGAGCTTGTAGCAGAAACAGACTGAAACCCTTAGAGAACAAGATATAAGATAACAAAGAGAAAACATTGACACGCTTAATTCAGTCAGAACATATTAACCATTTTGAAGTCTAATTTCTAGAAAATCTCTTTTCTTCTACAGGTCGGACGGACCTTACACGCGTTGGCTAATGTCCACTGTGATCGAGGTGACCATGAAACTGCTGAGAAGTATTATTTGGCTGCACTGATGGTTAAGCAAAATGTAAGTGTTTGACAACTTTCGGGTTATAATCTTGTCTAAATGGATTTAAGAACTTAGACCTGGTTAAAATGTGTCCAAGTCAACACTTGTACGGTTCTAACTGTTTTAAACTATTAATAGTATGATCTATTGTCCATTCAGTTGTTAAAGAAAAACGAGTTTTGAGAACCTCGAACTAAAATCCATGTCATCGGACAGTTTATTTCGAGTTTGTTTTACCAGGGTAATTGCCTCATTATTTAAGAAATATTTACCTTACCCAAGCAAAAGTTTATTTAACCTGGCACACCCGTTTTTATCTATAAAGCAAGTAAATTAAGATATTTTCCTTGCCAGAAGAATTGATAATTTCCTTTTAATGGGCCGTATTTCAATATAATCCACAGTTAAAGTGCTCTTGTGAGTATCAGGCTGATAATGTCTTTTCATCCAATTCTCATACTTTGATTCTAAATAACGTCTTTTAAACCCTTTAATTAAAATTCAGTTTTTTCTAGATTTTCCCAGTGTAACACGTGTTTAAAGATCCTTGAATTATAGCTGGACTGATTAGATAAAAACATGGATAAATACCTGTTTCATTGTAACGAAAAGTATCTATATTGCACTTTGAACAGTATATCTAGTTAACTGTGTTTTGTACTAAGGTGTGTGTTTGTAGTTCTGATGCATGCAGGAAGTTTCCTTTGACCAGAAAGTCTCCTAGTGAGTGATAAGTTTACTTCCAACGCTAAAATCCGGGGTTCAATTCCTCGTGGTGGACTGAGCTTAGTTTATTGTGTTAAAATAAAACACACTATTGATGAGATGTTAATATTGGTGATTGAAATTTTCTTATTACTAAAACTATGACAAATAAAATAATCAGTACTTTTTTTACTTTTCTATTGCACAGAAATTTAATAATTAAATGTTTCGACATGTATTAAATAAAATTGCATTATACTGCTGTTATCAATGATATGTTTGTTTTCATCAAGAGAAAGTTTTGTTTTCTTAAACTGTTAAATTATACTCAAGTAAATTGAACAATTATCTTTCTCTTTCTTAGATCGGACAAGAAATCACCCTGCCAGTCGTTTCTATTCTCAGTAGTTTGGGTTACTTATACAGATCTAAACGTCAGCTCTCTCTTGCTGTGACCTGTTTTACCCTAGCTCTAAAGATCGGACGCCGTCTGCCGGAATCCGATGAAAAAGTAATTAAAAATTGTTTCCAAGTTACATAAATCTTATGCCACTTAACTATTCCAGTTTTCTCCAGCCTCGTATTCTAAGACTTCTAAGTTCTTTATCCTTTCTACCCCCTACCCAAGTCTTCTGACTCCCCTTTTGTGTCTCAACCTTCCATAAGTTTTCTGTTATCATTCTAAGCCTTCTTTCTACATTCCCAGTTCATGGCTCTTATTACATTACGTCCACGATCACATGCTTCTATTTCTGAGTCCTAACTAGATCTCTAGCCATCACTGACCTTCATTTCTTTCCTTTCTATGCTTTTTTTAAATTACTAATAGAGTTCCAGTCAATTTCTCCATCAACCGTGTCTTTAAGAGATGGGTTTATATCTACTGACATGTAAAACACAGAGTAAAATGTCTCCACTAGAAAGCTGCTAACGGACTTACGTCAAACAAATCAAGAAAACGATATTTACTAAGAGTAATCTTCAGAAAACATACACCGAAAAGTGTGACGAAAGTTCACATGTTGTTATCCTCAACTAAACATTATAGCAGAGTTTCTCTGGTTGTCACACCTTATCCCAAACTTTAAAATGTTTCACAAACTCTTTAAGTAACATTTTCATTTTATTCAACTCATAAATCATTTGAAAACAAATATTCCCTAAGTCCGTGTTGTTTCCTTCTAAAAAACAAACAAAAGTTTTTGAGATATCTTTGTTGATGCAACAATAAGTTATGGTGTGCGAGAAAATGACGGTTCGATGTCAGGGTTGTAAGATTATAAGTACTATAAGTATCTTGTTTAACGAACACAACAAAACCGCTATTTTGTCAAATTCGAGAGAGATATATCTTATACTGGATCAAAATATTAAATATGCTCAACCCACGTGTATAATCTTTACTCCAGTGATCATCATATTCACTTAAACCCCCTTCTGGAAATACTTTGGGTATCCATGGTGGGCAGAGCTTTGTATTAACACCAGCCAACCAACACTTGACGTACGCACAAGCACACTATTTCACAGTTAAGGTCATATTTCCAGAATGCGTGACGTCAGACTTCCTGTAAGACAACTACGTAAATGTTCAACATGCAATGACCATTTAACTCCAATGAAAGAAAGTCCATTTTCCGAAATCGCTCCAGTCATTGAATTTTTTCATACATAGGTCTGTGAAGTATTGCACTTTGGGGCTTAGCAAGACATACGCGCGTATAACGCTGAAATTTAAAGGCTACGATTTGTTTGAATATAAAATAATAATATAATTGTTTTTCCCAACAAAAGCTAGAAAAAAAAAACAGAAATACAAAAATGTATTTTTTTTTTAAATATCACTTGTAAGGTGATATTTTACAATAGTGTAACATTATTTTACAATATCACTTGTAAGGTGATATTTTACAATAGTGTAATGTTATTTTACAATATCACTTGTAAGGTGATATTTTACAATAGTGTAACGTTATTTTACAATATCACTTGTAAGGTGATATTTTACAATAGTGTAACATTATTTTCTAATTGCACACAGAAAAAGGTAAGTAAAATCCTAAACTTTACCGTGTGAATTTTCTGACCATTTTCTAAATCAGTAGTTCTCTAAACATGTCTGTGAGGACAACTTGAACGTTTTATCTCCCAAACCACAATAAAAACAAGTAACTGTGTTGCTTCTACCTTTTCGTAAGTAAGCAAACTTTCCATGGCCAAACTGACAAGAACTGCGAATTAAGAACAGTGGAACTTGATTATCCATGAACATTAGTATGGTAGTGCCATCTATAGAATAATATAATTAATATTTGAGACTGTCGATAATTGGCGAAATACATCATTTATTACGATCGTGGTTTAGCCAGTTAAGGCTTCATCAGCTACAGCTGTTTTGTTTTCCCTCAATTATATTGAACAATACTTAACCACTTTGTAAAATTCGACTGAAAATATTCATTTTTATTACTGCTACTAAACTGAACTATGGTTTTATCGAGTAGAGACGTTTGTTATATATCATAAGAAAGAAAAAAGTTATTTAGCCAGGGTTTTGTATCATTTTTTAATTATAAAATATCTGTGTTCCAAGAAATATTCTGAAGTTAATTATTTATCGATTAGCAACAAAATTTCATTTATTGGAGGATTAAAAGTATTTGTAACCTTGAGTGCAAGTTGTTCTACGAGTTAACAGGTTTCTACTTTTATTTGATTTTGAAATTTAATTTTATTCCAGCACTAATAAATAATTTTAATAACGTTACTTCAGCCATGATTTTAGAAAATGTCATCACTGTTGAAGACTGAAGAAAATGTATTTTCAAATGTTCAATATTTCATAGTTTTTATATATTAATTTTCTTCTACAGGTGGCAGAAGTTTTAAAACAGCTAAGCCTAACGTACGCGGAAATAGGCGAAATAAAAAACGCAAAGAAATGTTTGTCTCGAGCAGAAATGATTGAAAATAAAGGTAGCGTTACAAATAATTGATTTTCCAAAGCTTTCTTTCAATGCATTGTAAAACTTTGAAACTAAGAGAATTTAGTAGGGTAACAAATTTCTGAGATAATTTCACACACACACACAAAATTAACAGAATTTATTTTCAGGTTGACTGTATTTGTTATGTATATTTTTCACGATACATTTTAATATTCTTTAGGAAGGTAACCCTTGTTGTAATCTAAGCTTTTAGAAAATTAATAATTCCAACATATTGTATTCGAACCCTCGACTCACCATACCAGACAGTTCCCTCTGTGAGGGGATGTGTACATTCAGTACTTTGATATCTTAGTTGACTAAATCATTTATCCAATAAGCTTAATTGTTGGTGTTAGTTTTTACACTTTTTTACAAAACGTTTTATTCATGTAATAATTATTCTTAATATTTTGTTTCAGGTAGGAAGAAGTGTGGAATCTCTAGATATTGAAATAGACCCAGGGTTCTGGCAACTGAAAAGTTATCACTGCTGTAAATATTCACATTTGTCTTATTCTGTTCATAAAATATATTACTGGTTAAATAAATCAACCTTGTAGACTCGTGGAGTAATTACATTTTAAAGAAATAACCATGTAACCTACCTTTTATATTCAAGTTTTATAACGTTTTATCACATAAAACTACTAGTCTTGGATTGAACCTAAAATTTACACTTACGAGAATTTCAAACAAAACTATACAAGGGTCAACCCTAATTTTGAAATTATAGACTGGAAGTTAGTTGGCTAACAGACGTAATCCATTTATCTGGTGGATTAGTGGGATATATCCGTCACTTTTATATGCATCCAGTGCCCCAAGTACGGAGAGTGTTTTTATGGAAGCAACGTGCCAATGTTTGATTCTCGGATTTACAGTCCGTCATATTAACCGCTGGGCTTTGCCCGCCCCCTCTTCCACTGATTAATGTTGTTACGTAAATTTTATATAAATTATAAGACTTGAGAAATATTGAAAATATAAATCGATGTTTAGACTATAAGTGATAATTCTGCAAGACACGAAGTTAGAGGATATTGTGTCTAATAGCAGCTGTTATTGTTGCGGAACATATTGGGTTGAGGAATAATTCGTGAGCGTTTTTTCAAGTTAAAAAAATATATTCATAAATGAAACGCTTTCGCAAAATATTTCATGTCATTTGGTAGATAATTTTTTGCTCTAATAGATGGTGTGTTTGATTTTCACATGTCTTTAATTTTTGCTTTCATTTTCAGCTCATTAAATGGAATGTGAAGTGGACAAAATCGAGCATTTTCGACACCATCTGCTTTTCGCATTTAATTTCTTGCAATTTCGTTTACAACAATGCATACTATATACCTAGGTATTACATGAAATAAAGTATCATAATAAATGTTTTGGGTGTCATGTGTTCATGCATTGAAGTATTGTATAGTCTTGCATGCAATGCTTGAATGAAATTATTTAAAAACGCTCACGAATTATTCCTCAACCTAATATGATTTTAAAAACTGATATTAACAAGAAAAAATACTAATAATATAGAGGAATATAATGATAAATAATTGCGTTCTTACCTTTATAAGTTTATTTTATTATATTTTCTGTTACGTTAGATGTATCATTTACTGAGTTAATCTTTAGTTTTACTTTTGTAGGTAGTTTGCTTTAAACAGAAATTATTAATAATATATTAAACCTTTTTGAATATTGCTGAATTCGTATTTTAATTTATATTCGTGTTTCTAGTGTAGATACCACAGGTTATAAACTCCCATCTTCCTTAATTTGTGAGAAAACTTAATAATATAATTTCCCAAAACACCATTTATGAATAATTCAACTATTTAAAAAAGTCACTATATCAGATGATTGAAACCATCAGATAATATATTTATTAAAACTAAATAAACGTAATTCTTCTAATGACACCTTATCCAAACTAAGAGATTCCACTCAATATTTTTAAGCCTCATTAGCAACAAAACCTCTAAATTTGTTAAGCCTAATATCCACGACACCCCTACATTTGTTAAGCCTAATAGCAAAAAACCGCTACATTCTTTAAACATTTGAAACATAATGTTTTCATGTAACTTTTATATACCTGTTCTTTTCTTTCTTTGTGACTGAAGTTAACGTGCAACAAATTATGTTGTTTCTATAAGCAATATCTCACTTATTACTTTAAGCTAAACTTATAAACCTATTTTTACCGTACTTTTGATATTTAAAGATATAAACATGTTTCCAGGTCAGATTATATAAAAGAAACAGAGCATGAGCGGTTTGAACAAGTACGTTTACACTCACGACGGCAGAAAGTAACTATGGCGACAATATTTTAAAAGTACAAATACAAGAAAACTTAAAAATAAATCAAAGGATAAGTACTTTTGACTTTAACAAAAAAAATCACTTGACTTTAATAATGAATAATTTGTGTTATTATACCAGTATGTTTACATAAGTTGTCATGTTTGGTAATGAGTTATTGACAGAACATTGCGACATTGCTGATCAGTCAGAGCTTAAGTACGTGTTTTATTCGAAACTATAAGAAAAAAAAAACAGAAATACAAAATCACATTCAAGTTTTCTGTAGTTTACGTAGAAAAAATATAAGTTAGGTCTCTTCCTTCTTTTGATAAAGTATACACTGACCGTTAATACTTGTCAAAATCAGTGCCCTCTCCTGGGGAATTTTCCAAAGCTCCCCCTGACATGGAACCCAAATTTGGGGTGGGCCATGTATTCAACTCGTTGAAGTTTTCCATAAGGGTCTCGATATGTATAATAACCCCTAACAATTCCGTTGCCATCTCGCTCCTCGAAACGTGTTAAAGGATTGTAGGAGTCACCAGTGTCGTACCCGTAACGGTAGGAGTGAGGACCCTTTTGACCCTATTGGTTAGTAAAAATATATTCTTTTGCTGTCCCAAAAAATCAAAATCTCATTTTAAAGCAAAAATTGTGGTATTGAATAACTAGAAAACCCTCCATCGTCTGAGTAGCCGTAACTGGATGTATTATTCGTTGTCATGGTACTAACCATGACAACCATTAATCACCTTCTGTGTAAGTGCTTGTTTTAACTGACTGAAAGAAAACATGTATCTGACGAGGTTTTGAATCTTATATAAATTGAATATTAAATAAATTATATGAAAGAGAAACTTTTGAGTAAAATTTAAACTTATAAAACAGAATTATTCAAACAACAAAATATGAAAAACGCAAACATAGATTTTATAATAAGTTGAAATGATTGATAAAATAAAGTAACTTAATAGCAGAGGATGTTACTCTGATTCACATACTTGCTCATGAAACTGAAAATGTTTTCCGCTTCCACTACCAATTCTTCTTCCAAATTCGTTACCAAGTTCAAAGGTAGAACCATATCCATGATCACGTTTCGGATCACTAGGGTTATTAGTGTTAGATACTCCATGGCTCCCTCCAGTGCTTCCATGTTTACCACTAATACGATCACCAAAGCTTCCATGAACACCATCTCTTTTAACGTGTGAGGGTTCTTCATCCCAAGTCACTTTGTTCTTTGCTGTTACTATTATTGAATGGACGACAAACATAACTAGAAGAAGTTTCTGTAAGGACAAACGGTAATAAGTAATCTGAGATGATGGTAAACAAGTTAGTAATCTAAGATACTCATGAAAACGAACCTGTTATCCCACCAGTTCGACTACAACTATAATATAAATATTTAGACTGATATTCTTGTCTTAAAGCTACTGTCTGTCCAACTTAAATCTTAGAATCTAACCAGTTATCACAGCAACTAATAACATATATGAACCTTACCGTCATCATTGTGATGTATTACTTCTTCTGTTACTGTATGTAAACTAAACGACCACTTGACTCTCGAGGCTTTTATATTATATATTTATAATAAAAAACATCCTCTCAGCACAGTGTGGAAACTTGATTTTTACGACACACGAGTCCAGCCTTTTGAAACAGTAGGTGATACGGGTTGTTGGCCAAGCCAGAAGTAGCCTTTACTTGCCTGCCGTATTAATACCAACGTCAAAGGTTCTCGCGTTATCTATTGTACTCTTGACACAGAAGAGAATTACTGGTGCAGAGTAATTCTGAATGACGAGTCACGTGAATATTTTAAGTGTTCAGAGGAGCTGTGGTGTAAATACACCTTATTAACCACACAGTGAATTAGAGATGTGGCACGTGTCCTAAAATTAACGTATATGTATTTGTCAGAGTACCTCTGTTGTACCAGTTAAATATAACAATACGAATACAAAACGAAGAAGAAAGGTCCATCTTTGAAAAGCTCTCGGCTTATAGAATATCAATATATTTTTGTATGAAGTTGATTTCTTAAACCAACGCGTTTTTAACATCATATCTGTTGAACCAGTGAGCCAGAAACGCAGTTTCACGAATTGAAAACCTAAGATAAAATTGGAGAGAAATCGTTGTATCTACTCTAACAGTTATCAAACAAACATCATAGAAGACATTTGACGTAATTAGCATATTGTCTGTAAAACGATTAAAGAAAGTTTTAAGATAAGAAATAAACCTACTTTCAGACTTGAAAATATGTGGAATAAAATTGTGTCAAAAAACAAAAAATCTATTTAACCTCTCCTAAACTATAATTACATCTAATTTACTAATAAAACAACAATAGTTTACAATATAGTCGAAGGCTAACGCTAGCATCTCTATATCATCAACCAATGAATTTATTGAAAAAACAATAAAGGAGAAGACTTGGGTATCTACATCAACAATTAATGTTTTTATTATTAAAACAACAATAGTTTACTATACAGAAGGAGACTTAGATATCTACATCAACAATTAATGTTTTTATTAATAAAATAACAATAGTTTACAATGCAGGATAAGACTCGGGTATCTATATCAACAAAATGTTTTTATTAATATAACAATAATAGTTTACAACACAGGAGGAGACATAGGTATGTATATCAACAATCAATGTTTTTTAATAAAATAATGGTTTACAATAAAGAAGAAGACTTAGGTATCTACATCAACAATCAATGTTTTTATTAATAAAATAATTTTTTACACTAAAGGATGAGACATATATCTACAGCAACAATCAATGTTTATATTGGAAAAACAACAATAGTTTACAACACAGGAGGAGACATATACCTACATCAATAATTAATGTTTTATTAATGAAACAAAAATAGTTTACAGTAAAGGAGGAGACATACATCTATATCAACAATCAATGTTTTTGTTAATAAAACAACAATAGTCTATAATACAGGATAAGGCTTATGTATGTATATCAACAATCAATGTTTTTGTTAATGAAACAAAATAGTTTACAACACACGATGAGACTTATGTATCTACATCAACAATCAATGTTTATATTGAAAAACAACAATAGTATATAACACAGGAGGAGACATATATCTACATCAACAATCAATGTTTATATTGAAAAACAACAATAGTATATAACACAGGAGGAGACATATATCTACATCAACAATCAATGTTTATATTGAAAAACAACAATAGTATATAACACAGGAGGAGACATATATTTACATCAACAATCAATGTTTATATTGAAAAACAACAATAGTATATAACACAGGAGAAGACTTAGACATGTAATTAGTGTTTTTATTAATAAAACTATTATAGTTCATGATAAAGGAGGAGACATACATAGTCCTACTGATTAGCAAGTTACACCTATTATTTTATGAATCTTAACATTATCACACTTATTAGGAAGTACTCTTTATTAGTTAGTGGACCTGAGTAAAATAGTCTTAATAGATTTGTCATTTTGATTTAAAATATATTTCAAAATTTTATTTTATTTATCTATTAAAGTTATCACAAATGACGATAATTCATTTAATTTGTATGCATTTTAAGGTCTCTTTTGATCCATCAAATAACCCTTTAAACTTCTATTAGTCATAACATTTTATTAATAAAATATCAAATTATCTAGTTAGTTCTTATAAAACGTGAAATCTATTTGAAAGGCGCGTGCTTTTGTTGAGAGTAAAGAAACATAATGTGCTGTTTGTGCTGTACCTAGTAGGCTTATCGAACCACGATTTTTACTGATATTAACCCTCAAGCCTAACACTAAGCCACTAGGGGACTTTATTTATAATAAATATTATTTTCACTTGGTTGTGCGTATTATAATGACAAGAATTTAAACGTTGTCTATCTTTATGCGTCTATTTCTTTTGTATAATTATTCATTTGTATTGATGTACCTTTTGCATTCAGTTAGGACTTATCAAAAAGTTAGGGAAATGTTTAGAAAATGAACGAGAAATCTTCGCGGAAGATAAACTTTCGCTGGTATGTTTTCCTTTCAGAACATAAAGAGTTGTATGTTTATTTGTTCTTTGCTCAAATACCTTGAAGTCGGTCCTGGGTGTAAAAAAATGTTCTTCTTATGAAAGTCACGGTATAATGATATGTTGTAAGTAATATAAGATAGTAACAACAAAACTGTACACTAAACAAAAAATATCATATTTAGACTAAAATAACAGTCTAACCCTCTAGTGTCGTTTTCTTTGTTACTTTCTTTACTTTCTAATGATACTTCAAGCAGATTTCGTTCTCTAGGTGTACTATGGTAGGTGGTGCTGTTGTTTTATTATGTCTTTAAGAAATTTTGTTTTAATTCTTACAAATAGACCGTAAAAACTACTCTATGAAAGTTCTTACAAATCTTATTTACTGTTTTCCATTAAATAAATACACTTTGCTCTGAAGAGTAATAGCCGTATTTAAACCACGTGAAGAATATTTCAGTAAATTACTCTGTGTTCTATCAATAAGAAACTGAAGATATTGTCTCTCTCGTATTGGTTAGAAAATAGGGGTTCTACCTGTGCTACATATTTATAGCAAAGCTACTGAAGCTGTCAGCACCTGTCATCCATGATAAAGTGTTGCCTGTTACTCTTATAACACACACAGAGCGTAGAGTAAAAAAAAATGTTTGGTGAAATCATACAGATTAAAACCCGATCCGCTAGCTCAGAAATGCAGGATTCTACCAAATGGCGAACTAGTACCAAGAGAAAAAAAATTGAATTTTAGAAAATGATAATAATTTGAACACTATCAAGACAATTAACCTGATCGGGTGTTTCTGGTTTCTTTCAAGTTGCAAATGAAGCAGTGATAAAATTAGTCATAGTTTTTATGCTTTTACATTAAAAAAAACAATTCCAAAACATGTTCTAGATTTAATATCCAGAGTCAAGAGAAGAAAACGGAATCAGGTTTGGAACTCAATGTTTTAGTTTATAGGTGACACAAAAAATAATTAACTTGTGTTCTTTGCCGCTTGTTGGATTCTGTTGTAAGACACTGTTCTAGTCGCAATTGACGAAGCCAGAATGATCGTTTAAATAATTAAAGTATATTTCAATCTTATGTGGTGTAACAACCAAATTATAATTTATACTTATTTAATGTAACAGTTCAAGTTTAAAGCATAGTTCAATCTCATTTGGTGTAAAAATTAAAGTATAGTTTATTGTTATTTGGCGTAATATTTAAAATATAATTCAAAATTATATGGTGTAACAATTAAATTATAGTTTGTTCATATTTCGTTTAACAATTAAGTGTAGCTCAATGATAATGAGTGTATAGTGTTAAAACAGTTAAATTGTAATTTATTCTTATTTTGTATAACAATTAAAGTATAATTTATTCTTATTTTGGGTATGAATTAAACTGTGATTTAGTCTTACTGGCTATATACTTATATTCTATTATTTTTTTTAAATCACAGTTAAAGATTAATTTCTCTCTTCTAGCTCTCATTCAAATTTATTAGTTATTGTTTAATTAATAAACTATAATTTGCATTTTTCGGTTTCCGTGTACCTATTTTATATTATGATACACACTTAATAAGTATTACTTAGGAACTATATTTAATTTTTGAAATAAACTTTTTTTTTTGTTTGAATTTTGCGCAAAGCTACACGAGTGTTATCTGCGCTAGCCCTCCCTAATTTAGCAACGTAAGACAAGAGGAAAGGCAACTAATAATCACCACCCACCGCCATCTCTTGGACTACTCTTTTACCAACGAATAGTGGAATTGACTGTTACATTATAACGCCTCCACGGTTGAGGGGCGAGTATGTTTGGTGTGACTGGGATTAGAACCTTCGAATTAAGAGTCGCGTTCCTTAACCACCTGGCCCTACCGTGCCGTTGAAATACATATCCAGTGTATTTCTAAACATTTTTGTACTACAATCGTAATCGTTTCAAAATATGGCGACATCTAGTGAACATAAAGTTATCTAAGAAATAATAAAGTTTTATTTTAGAAAATCCGACATTATAGAAGAAACTAATACATCTGTTGCGTTCGTTTCTAAACTAATTTTGATTTTCATTATTTACTTTTTATTCCATCTCACTCATGCATTGTTTTGTATTGGTTTCTATTGTGCCCTAAATATACACATATAAAATAAAATTGGTAGTAATTATGCAGAAAATATACTTTTCTTTGAAGTAACAAGCTGTTAACAAAATTCCATTCTATCAACAAAACGGAAAACATTTGCTCTAATCATTATTGTAACAGCAGACAAAACAAACTATTGGTCGCACGAGATAGACACTCACATGCGTTGCTTTAACCAACACTATTAATTAAGTCTCTGACTACGTTGGAAAAAAGTGAATGAAATATAGATTCCATTCTGGCATTAATAATTTGGAAAGAAATCCGCCTACCCAACCAAGAAACAGAGAGTATCTTACAAATCTAACTACATGACTCTATAGTGTGTATAACGAACTAACCACATGTTCCAAAAACAACAGATAACCGTAATAAACTCAGATCAAATAAAAAAGAAATATGATACTCTAAACGATAAAAAACATTGTCACATTACACAAGAAAAAACTCGAGTGACATTCCGAATAATGACAAAAAATAATAATGCAGTTTATCCGTAAAAATAATCCAGTATTAAATTTGGCAACAATAACAACATAATAACACTGATGAGTTTCAACAATAACTAAGAATGGTGTGTGAATTTTCGATCATAACCTAAACGATATTACACTTTACAACGATAACACTGACATACAGTGTAATAGCAAGAATACGGAACAAGAATATGTTATTCCACACAAAAAAACAGCGATTTAAAAATATTCTTCGCTTTTCATTATAATATATATGCAATTTGTAAGAAAAACATTTCCCATAGTAACACTTAGAGCCTGAAAAATGTGTACCTATAAGATTTTGACAGACGATAAACAATGTTTTTATGTAGGTTTTGAGTTTTTTGTCTAAACGACAAATATGGTTAACTTTTAGGCAACGAAATAAAAACCAAGTGGAATAGGTGATGTACCCGTGGAAGTTTAACGAAAAAACATTGTAAAACCATAATAGTAATAATGTAGCATGGAAGGATATTGGCCCATATAATTGTTAATAATATAGTAAAACCAACAGAATTAACGTGATGGTTTTCGCTACCAGAACCTCATAAATGACGCCTGACCTGGGATTATAAACATATGAATGGTTATTTCTAGGGAAGCATGGATATTTCAGGGGCAGAAAGATCAGGGGAAAAGTTACAGAGGACTAGTATCTGAATTTAGGACAACGATCTTAAAACCATTAACCTTTACGAGTGTACGATATAAGTTAAAAAATAGGCCTAGCTTTTATGAATCTGAGTTTTTTGAAGGCCAAAAATAATTACGATTCCTATTTTTGTCTACTGAATCCCTCAGGGTCTTTGGACTGTCGGCTCATGAGAGCCCTATTCTTTGAGGCTTCGTCAGACAAGTTTGCGATGTACCAGAGGAAGAGATTGGTTTCAGTTGGATGCAGCTAGGAAAGTGGTAAAAGAAAATCAATATTTGTTGGAATGTTTTATATCTTTACCAGGAAATTATTGCGTGTTAATGAACAGTGAATATGTAACATTATCTTTAAAAAAACAATAACAACTGCATGTAACAAGTTAAAATGTCCCTTGTTGAGATTAGTCAAATAACTCATGTTATGTCATTCATGTACTTAGTTTAACACATTTTCACAGTTATTTTGCACCAAGTTGTCCAACACTATTGAATTAATAACTATTGTGTGTTAACTTATCTGATACTAACAGGTTAATAATTATTGAGTGTTAAGTTATCCAATGCTAATAGCCTATTAGTTATTAAGGTATTCAACGTTTATAATGTAATAATTATTGAATATTAATTTTTCTGACACTAATATAGTAATAACAATCGTGTGTTAATTTATCTCACACTAACCTATTATTTATTATTGAACAGTAAGACATCCAACACTAATAAATTAATAATTATTGTTTATTAAGTTATCCAACACTAATGATTTAATAATTACTGAGTATTAAGTTATCCAACACTAATGTATTAATAATTACTAAGTATTAAGTTATCCAACGCTAATAATTTTAATAATTATTGAGTATTTATTTACCCGACGCTAATGTATTATTGAGTATTAAGTTGTCCGACGTTAATAATATGATAATTATTGGATGTGAAATAAGCCTAAATGTTTGGTAATTGAAGACATGTTTGTTTCGTTATATAAAGAATCTAATTTTCAATGAGCTGAGACATTCTTTTCTTCTGTGACAAAATACTTAATAAAAGACAGCAATAAGTTAATTAAACGGATATACAAATTATTCTGAAACCTCGTTACTTGGAGAGACCAGAACCTGGTTTCATCACAATAGATGAGTTTTAAATATCTTGTGTAGTTACAGTCTGAACTGGGGCGGGCGTGGCTTTGCGGTTAATATTGAGAAAATGATATTTCAAACAAAGTGTTTTGGTCAGATGTTGTTACAAAAACGCATTCAATTATTTATCTTTCCTTTAGTTTCCAGTTCAAAATAGGATTTTGAGTTCTTTGTAGCTTTTGGAACTAGCAACAACACGAATATAAAAAGTGTGGCCAACATGGCGCTGGTTTGTGTGTTTGTTTGCAGTAAAGCACAAAACTACACAGTGGGATATTTGTACTGGGCAAACCCACCACGGGTATCGAAAACAGGTTTTGAGCTTTATAAACTTTAAGGTTGACCACAAAGCACCGAGAAATGTTTTGTTTAACATCGTCGTTTTAACGCTATGTGTTTACATCTTTATTCAATTTGATTCTTTGTCTATGTCACATCATTTTATGGGTGGTGGTCATTTGCAAGTATCACATCTTTATATGGTTGTTTTTATCTAGATGCCACATTTTTATATTGTTGTTTCTTTGTAGGTGTTACATCTTTATATGGGTGGTTCTTTGTAAATGTCACATCTTTATGTGGTTGTTTTTCTTGGTGTCACATCTTTATACTGTTGTTTCTTTGTAGATGTCACATTTCTTTGTGACTGTTTTTTTAACTATCACATCTTTGCATTGCTGGTTCTTTGTAGACGTTATATCTTTGTATTGTTGATTCTTTTATTCTAATTTGATTGCTTTTGTATAAATCGCATCTTGCGTGTCCCTTTAATCTATGTCGACTTTGTTGTATATACCACCTCTTCACATAGTAGGTTCCTTTGATAAACCTCGACTGATATTTCACACAAATTGTTTTGGCCAGGAATTAAGGAAAGTAGAAGTTCTTTCACAATAGTGTTGTTTTACTATACACGTGTGTAGTGTGACATAGGAATAATAGCAACAATTGTAATAATTGTAATCATGCGTGTATGTAATAACCGAGCTAAGTTGTAGATGGCAGCACAATAATACATATATGTTGAAATAATGCTTAATATTTTGACTATAGACATTGAAACGCGAATCAACTGAATGATAGACAAACGGGCTATAGACACGAACAAGCAATTGGAATGATAGACAGATGGACGAGAGAAAAGCCAACAAACGGAATAATAGATAGACAGATAGGCCAGAAACATAAACCAACTGAGTGATAGACAAATGAATGAGAGGTACGAACAAGCAAATGGAATGATAGATAGATGGACGACAGAAAAAAGACCAACAAGCAGAATGATGGACAGATAATATAGAAATACGAACCATCTGAGTGATAGACAGTTGGACGCGATATAGGAACCAGAACGCGGAATAATAAACAGTAGGATGAGGGACAGAAACAAACAAACGAAATCACAGATAGATGTACTACACACAGAGACCACAAACGGAATGATACACAGATAGCCGAGAAACACGAACAAACTGAGTGACATAAAAATGGACTAGAGCCACGAACAAGCAAACGGAATAATAGACATATGGATAAGTGGCAGAAACCAAACAATGATAGATAGGCGGATGACAGATAGAGACCAACAAACGTAAAGATAGACAGATAGGTGAATATACGTACGAATAGACAGATGAACGAGAGACTCGAACCAGCATACGGAACCATAGATAGATGGACCAAAGACACGAAACGATAAACGCAGTGACAGACAGATGTACGAAACACACGAACCAGCAAACGCAATGATAGACAGATGAACCAAAGACATATACGAACAAATGGAATAATAGACAGATAGGTCAATACACGAACCAATCTAGTGATAGACAGATGGACTAGAGACATGAATTAGCAAACGGGATAATATACAGATAGATGGAAACAAACAAATGGAATGATAGACAATTGGATGAGAAACAGAAACCAACAAACAGAATGATGGATAGATAGACAACAGACATAGACCAACAAACGGAATGATAGACAGATAGTCCAAAACACGAATCAACTGAGTGATAGACAGATGGACAAGAGACAAAAACCGACAAACGGAATGATAGACAGATTGACGAGATATACAAACCAACAAACAGAATGATAGAACAGATGGACGAAAGGAAGAAACCAATAAACGGAATGATAGACAGATAAACCAGAGACACAAACCAAGAATCAAAATGATAGTCAAATAAACCAGAAGCACAAACAACAAACGAAATAATAGACATATGGGCCATATACAGAAACAAACAAATGGAATGATATACATGTTATGAACGAACTAAGAAACAGAAAGAATAACAACATGGGCATCTATACAGCCATATATGTAATGATAGACAGATAGACTACAAATACAAACCAACAGACGGAGTGAGAGACAGATGAACGGAATGGCAAACAGAGTGACAACATGGATAGGCATACAGCCATACTGATAGACAGATTAGAGATAGAGAAAATGGCAGACGGGATGGTGGACAAATAGAGTGATAGACAGACATACTGAGTGAAAACATCATTTAGTCGCATTGATAGATATAGTGATTAATATACCGATGTATTGACAGAGCTTCATAGAAACAGACGAACGAGGTGACGGACAGAGATACACTCGGAAACTCATCAATACAAAATCGTGGTTGTTTAGAGATTTCGATGAAGCAGGTTATTATATAAAATACAGTATACTTACTCCACCTGATGGTAACAGTCAGAACTAATTTATATTGTTTGTCAGAAGTGTCCGAATTGTAACCAGTTTAACTTCAGGCAAAGCTATTTGGAACTAATATTGAACCAACACGCAGGTGTCACGCGCCACCAACTTTTGTGATCGAATAACGAGATACGAGGGTTATTCACAAAATGCACCCATTGGTTCCAAAGTTCGATCTTTGTTTAGCCTGGCATGGCCAGATAGTTAGGGCGTTCGACTCATAATCTGAAGGTCGCGGGTTCGAATCCCCGTTGCACCAAACATGCTCGCCCTTTTAGGCGTTATAATGTGACAGTCAGTCCCACTATTCGTTAGAGAAAGTGTAGTCCAAGAGTTGGCAGTGTGTGGTGAAGAATAACGGTCTTCCCTCTGGTCTTACACTGCTAAATTAGGGACAACTTGTGCAGATAGCCCTCTTGTAATTTTGGTCGAAATTCAAAGCATACAAACAAACAAGCGATCTTTGTTTTTAAGTCATAGCACCCCCAACCCCACCCCACCTCTCCACACACACATGCAGATTATCCAGGTCACCCTCGACTCACATGATGAGAGCTGCTTTGTGTGGAGCAACAAAGTGTACTTACAAAGGTGTAATTTTACGGATGTTGTAACTTTTCCCGTGGTTATGTATATTACAGCACCCGAAGAGATACCTGTATGGGAATACAGGCACCGGTTCATTACCGTTTTTAAACTGTCTTTCAGCCGTTTCCAGGATCTGTTTCGTGCCCGAGGCATTGCGTTCAGGCTGATTTTAAACGGAATTTTATAAGGCTCATGTAGTTATTAAAATACTGATAGGTTATTTTATAATTCGTATAAGAATTTTCGCTGGCTTGTGTTGTAATTAAATCTCAATAAATACCCCAAAGGAATCATTGTATAAATAGCAGACCAAAATAAAAAAATAATCGACGCTAAAACAGTCCCCCTTCGTCTCAACCCCGAATAGAATATTTCATATTGTAAAAGTTAAGTCAAACCTAATCCTGGATTGACTGTGGAGGTTTTAAACGGAATAAAACCTAATCTTGGATTGAATGATTAAATGAAATCAGTTACATTTTTTTTTGAAGGAACTTTATAATATTCAACTCTCTCAAATATTTCACCCTCACTCGAAATTATTGAAAAGTTACAATAGATTTCTAGAGCTGGAGAAAACTGTGTAAAATAATATTTAAAATTAAAGAATGCACTTTCAATCATGTCATACTTTAATGTACTCTCAGTATTATCACACTTTTACATACCCCCAGTGTTTTCATATTTTAACTTTAATGTACTCTCATTATTTTCATATTTTAACTATGGTATACCTTCAGTATCTTAATTACAATGTACTCTCAGCATTTTCATATTTTAAGTATGGTATACCTTCAGTATCTTAATTACAATGTACTCTCAGCATTTTCATATTTTAAGTATGGTGTACCTTCAGTATTTTCATATTTTAATTATAATGTACTCTCAGTATTTTCATATTTTAACTATGGTGTACCTTCAGTATTTTCATATTTTAACTACAGTACAGTATGTATAATGTACTCTTGGTTCTTCGTACTTTAACTGAGATGCATTCCCATTGTTTTCAAATTTCAACAATAATGTAGTCGTAGTGTTTTCATATTTTTAACAACAACGTACTCTCCGTTTTTCGTATTTTAACAGGTTAGTACCTGTCGTTATTGTTGATTTAAATTAAGCACAAAGCTACACAATGGGCTATCTGTGCTCTGCCCACCACAGATATCGAAACCCGGATTTTAGCGTTGCAAATCTACAGACATACCGCTGAGCCACTGGGGGAGGCGAGTACCTGTTATTTCTTTTTAGTGTAGCACGCAGGCTCTAACCTTACCTATTTCTGAAGGAATGCGTGCTATAAAGAAAATAAACTGAAAACCACAATTGTACAGAATCATGAGTAGTTATTCTGAACTCACGAGTCTCATGAGCATGACGAAGACCGTGTGTGTAATATATTTTTTTCACTATGTTGCCATCTGAACAGCATCGCAAAATTCGAGTTAACATAAATAAAACAATTAAAAGAAATTATAAACCCATAATTTTATCCTACGAAAAAGTAGAGAACCCAAAATTGTTAAGCTTAAATGAGTTTGGAGAAACGTACATAAGCTATGTATTTTCAAGTTCTTTCTTTCTTATCTTTGTTTACTAAACCGCACAGGTAAACCTCATTTTAATGTAGTAACAATTTGTTTACTTTAGCTTTGAAACAAGTACCGATTCTGTAAATAAATATGCATTAGAAAGCAAAGTAATACCTGCATATAATTCGTAGAAGAAACAATTGAAAAGTTTAAACTGCTTGAAGAATGTTTCTTTTTCACAGGTATATTTATTTTACTCTTATATGGTAAGGTTTAAGAAATTAATAGTTTTGTATCCCAGATGTACTAATATCTTAAGTAAATTATCATTGTGATTAAAAATCAAATAACACTATGTAACCCAAATTTTGTTCCTGGATAGTATGTGTTATTTCTTAATTGCTTATGTTGTAAAAGTGCAGAAAATGGCCAGTATTCCCCTCAAACTTTGCTTTTGTGACCTGGATAATGAAATTTAGAAATTAATCTATTTCCTATGTAAAAATTGGCAAATTTGCACATTTTCATTTACATCAGGTATGAATAAAAACAACATATGATTCAAGATTTGCATGTATTTATACTAAAGTTATACAAAAATGAACAAAAATGTTTAGAAGTGAGTAGTTTTTCGAGATTTGCGACTGTAATGCAAATCACTTTCACGTATCAGCCCCCAAATATAGTCTTCCATCATGTTTTTGCTATACGCTCCTTGGTAGCGGCGTTCAAAGTCCAGTATATCTTGGTAGAAGCGCTCGCCTTGCTCCTCTGAATATGCTCCCATGTTCTCCTTAAATTTATCAAGATGAACGTCAAGGATATGGACTTTCAGGGACATCATGCAGCCCATTTTGCCGTTGTTCTTCACCAGAGCCTCAACCAGTTCCACATAATTTTCGGCCTTGAGATTGCCTAAGAAGCCCCGAACCACTGCAACAATTCTGCCCGAGTTTTTTTTCCTTCCTACTGAGTTTCTTGGAGAATTATGTGCACTCCAGGATCTTCTTTATTTGTGGCCCAACGAAGACACCAGCTTTGACCTTTGTCTCAGACAGCTTAGAGAAGATGTCTCGAAGGTACTTGAAGGCTGCAGATTCCTTATCAAAAGTTGTGACAAACTGTTTCATTAGACTCAATTTTATGTGCAACTGTGGAAACAACAACTTTTGGAGGTCCACTAGTGGCTCACACTTGACATTGTGCCTCCCTACATAGAACTTGGTCCGTTGTGGCTAATGCTTCCTGTTACAGTGCGCTGCGGTGTCCCTGCTGTCCCAAAGCTAAAGATAACAGGGTACTTGGTAAAGCCTCCTTGGACACCCATCAGAAATGCCACCATTTTGAAGTGTCCGATAACCTCCCAACCATACTCATCATACTTCAAGGCTTCTAACAAGGTCTTGACGCTGTTTTATTCCTCTTTGAGGTGCACCGAATGAGCCAGGGGAAGAGACGGATGCTTACTCCCGTTATGGAGCAGCACAGCTTTGAGGCTTCTACAATATTCTAAAGAGTTCTTGAAAATTCTTGAAAGTTAGAAAAAATTCTCTATCAGCTACTCAGCACTGAATCTACCTGGAATGTTCTGGAAAATGGGTAAATTTAAAAATTTCATCACCCAGGTCACAAAAGCAAAGTTCGAAGAGAAAAATAGGTCTTTCCCATCTACTTTAGGCATAAGCAATTGGGAAATAACACTTTCTGCCCAGGAACAAGAAAAAGGAAACATTTTGTTACGTAGTGTAATTTAAGTTAAAATGTCTTAATAAAGGCGTCTCGGCGTATTTACTGAACGTTAAGACACCTTCTTTGGGAGAAAGTAGGTTTATTCACTTAAGCCTATTTTACTCTATGTTATTGCATCACTTATACCATCAAGTCTAGATTTAACGTTATCAACATACCACTCATTGAGTACCCATGGAAACTTTTTTTAGCGTATAAATATAAATTCAATCGTCAAATCACTCCGCGACAAGCTCGAATTTATTATGACCATTTCGAATCTAAAATTAGTTCATTCTACGAAACTCACTGATTAAAATATACCATGGTAAGAAGAACATGAAAAATAAATGTAGATATAGAAAGCGGCAAGACTGCGGACTTACAACGCTATAAACCGGGCTTCGATACCCTTAGTATGTATAGCACAAATAGCCCATTGTGTGGTTTTGTGCTTAACTTCAAACAACAAAACAAAGTGCTGCTATCTCGGCTCCTGTGTTTTATACACATGACCCGTTGGCCAAAGTTGTGTGGAACACGAACTCCCGCAAGCGGTACTCAGAAAAAACAAACAAGGGAATATTAAAAAATATTATAATGTCAGACCAAGAGCTTCGCTGAATTTTAACAAAAGTTATCTTTATCTTGACTTAACCTCTTAAAATTTTAGAATAAAAAAAAAACATCCCAAAGCTCTACACAGAACTGTAACTATTTAGTTACAGTTGTGTGTGAATATTTTCTTTGTTTGTTATTTCTCACACACTACCTTAAAATAGTAGAAATGTAGCATTGTGTAAAATATTCATAATTTACCCACTTCCAAGTAATCGTATATCCCATATTCAGTATTCAACCTGTGTATGCACAATACAGCTTTGTTCTAAATTTAGTGTTTAGTAAACGGTTACACAGAAGAAAGTCGTGGGAGAGAGAATTTTTTTTCTGTCTCTGTTTCATTCTGCAGATGTAAAGCTCTTGATAAGATAGTGTTTTAAGGAAGTGAAACTACGTTTTATGGTCTTGTTTGTGTTAGAGCATTATTTTCGTTCATCGCCCTCTGGAGGGCCTAATGATTAAAACCGATATAATGATATAGATCAGGTTGACTTCAAACCCTCCATATATCCATACTTGGCTGTAATTTCTTATTTCAGTAACACATAACAAAGGTAATCGCTAGTTAGTTCTGGGACTCATATCTTAGAACCTATATATGGGATGGGAAATTTGTAGGTTGTGGAATTTTGGGTATTATGCTATCGAAAGATAACAAATTAAACAGTAAGTTCGAGAGTTATTTAATGAGTGCTGTTACCGCTATGGTAGAATACTCATCTTATTTATCGTGAGTATGTATCCAAACACATGTTTATGTATTGTGGTATTTAACTGAAAGTTCTAATGACTGAAGAAATACACTAGTTATCTTATAACCTCAAATTGAATGTAATTTTTTCGCGTAGTTCATTATATTAAGTAAACATAAACGTGACCACGTAATAACCCCTTCCCAAAACACAACAACAACAGAATGTTTGATCGTTTCAAGAAACCCTGTCCATACGGTTTTCACAAAATATTGCTAGTATATTTTGCTAACATCAATACCAGAACAGATTTTTATTAATCATAATTTTAAGTATTATTAGTACCACAAGTTTATGTGTCACAATGTTTAGAATTCCAAGTGTAATTCTCGGGATAATGAAAACATTACTTTCATGACCATTCATAAGATTACAATATCCGCATTTTCATGTGGGCATGGCCAGATGGATAGGGCGTTCGACTCACAATCTGAGTCACACAAAACATGCTCGTCCTTTCAGTTGTGGGTGCGTTATAAATTTAAGGTCAATCCAACTATTCGTTGGTAAAAGAGTAACCCAAGTGGCGGTGGGTGGTGATGACTAGCTGTCTTCCCTTAGTTTTACATTGCTAATTTATGGATGGCCAGCGCAGATAGCCTTTGTGTAGCTTTAGCTTTGCGCGAAATGCAAAGATAAACAATTTTCAAGTGTAAAATTAGAATATCAAAAGTTTATTGTTTCATTTTACACTGGCTATTTAAATATAACACATTTGGTTATTTCTCAAAGTTAGAGAAACATACTTTTGTTTTCCAAGAAAAGCTCGTTTTGTTAACCGTCTCTGTATTTCACAAAAATGTCCATTTATCTCTAGTAAAAACAAATCTATTGGTTAATATCCAATGAAGAGATCACAACTTATTTTTGCAAAATATTTAATACTAATGCTAAAAGGTCTAGACTATTCAGTGTCCATAATCTAACAGTTTTTCAGACAGAAGTAAACCAATATTGGATTAAGTATTAATAAAAAAATAAATAATTCTAATACCAATCATACGTTACTTTATAAGACTTTTAACATTGGACAAAAAATATTTGGTAAAGCTTGCTTAGGACTCCCTTAGAATATTAATTAGGCATTCAGCCGTGAGAATCACAAAACTTAAGCCATTATCGTCAGTTTCGAACCTTTAAAGTTGCTCTTTTGTAAGATAACGTAATCGTGGCTAGTATTTTTTATTACGTTTCGGCTAATTAATCAAGCAAGTAACTTTGTTACGGTGACAGTTGCGGATCAGGTTTTGTTTCTGGGTTTATGAGCTGGAAGTTGATAAGAACGCTTAACTTTCCATCCAATCATGAGAAGAAGAAGTGAGAAAAAATACATAAAAACCTAAACGATGGAACGTTGATTCTAATACAAGGAGGAGAAATCTAAGAATATCTACAGCTTAGACCTACTGTTTTTTCTCATTGTGAACCATAAAACTCAGACTTGGGGAGTACGTTCACTTGGTAACTGTAAAACATAGTATGTACAGACTTAAGGAGTACGTTCACTTGGTAACTGTAAAAAATAAAACTGTATACTTGTTGATACAACAAGAGAAGAAATCTTTGTTAGAAACTTCAGCCGACTGGTGAATATGGTAATTGTGTTATTATCATCAAGACAAGTGACTATGGTAACTGTATTACCATCTTCAGGACTAGTGATCATGGTAACTGTGTTATGATCATCAGGACTAGTGACTATGGTAACTGTTATTATCATCAGAACTAGTGACTATGGTAACTGTGTTATTATCATCAGGACTAGTGACTATGATAACTGTTATTATCATCAGAACTAGTGACTATGGTAACTGCTATGATTATCAAAACTAGTGACTATAGTAACTGTTATGATCATCAGGATTAGTGAATATGTGAACTGTATTACCACCATCAGGACTAGTAGCTATGGTAACTGTATTATGATCATCAGGACTAGTTACTATGTGAACTGTATTACCACCATCAAGACTAGTTACTATGTTAACTGTATTACCATCATCAGGACTAGTGACTATGGTAACTGTGTTATTATCATCAGGACTAGTGACTATGATAACTGTTATTATCATCAGAACTAGTGACTATGGTAACTGTGTTATTATCATCAGAACTAGTGACTATGGTAACTGTGTTATTATCATCAGGACTAGTGACTATGATAACTGTTATTATCATCAGAACTAGTGACTATGGTAACTGCTATGATTATCAAAACTAGTGGCTATAGTAACTGTTATGATAATCAGGATTAGTGAATATGTGAACTGTATTACCACCATCAGGACTAGTAGCTATGGTAACTGTATTATGATCATCAGGACAAGTTACTATGTTAACTGTATTACCATCATCAGGACTAGTGACTATGGTAACTGTGGTATTATCATCAGGACTAGTGACTATGATAACTGTTATTATCATCAGAACTAGTGACTATGGTAACTGTTATTATCATCAGGACTAGTGACTTTGGTAACTGTTATTATCATCAGAACTAGTGACTATGGTAACTGTTATTATCATCAGAACTAGTGACTATGGTAACTGCTATGATTATCAAAACTAGTGGCTATAGTAACTGTTATGATCATCAGGATTAGTGAATATGTGAACTGTATTACCATCATCAGGGCTAGTGACTATGGTAACTGTATTATGATCATCAGGACTAGTTACTATGTTAACTGTATTACCATCATCAGGACTGGTGACTATGGTAACTGTGTTATTATCATCAGGACTAGTGACTATGGTAACTGTGTTATTATCATCAGAACTAGTGACTACGGTAACTGCTATGATCATCAGGACTAGTGACTATGGTAATTGCGTTATGATCACCACGACTAGTGACTATGGTAACTGTGTTATTCTCATCAGGACTAGTGACTATTGTAACTGTTATGATCATCAGGATTAGTGAATATGTGAACTGTATTACCATCATCAGGACTAGTGACTATGGTAACTGTGTTATGATCCCCACGACTAGTGACTATGGTAACTGTATTATTATCATCAGGACTAGTGGCTATGGTAACTGTTATGATCATCACGACTAGTGACTATGGTAACTGTATTACCATCATCAGGACTAGTGACTACGGTAACTGAGTTACCGATATTAGTCGGCTGAAATTTCTAATAAACATTTTATGTTTGATTGTGCCAAAAATATGTAGTTTTTGTATTGCTTTTAATCCTTATATAGTATTAATACGTATCCGAAAAGAAATTTTTATGTAATGGCTATTATAAACTAGTTATGTTTTATTCTTTTATGGATCTTGCTTCGCCAACTCCAGAATCCGTTACCAATATTTACTCTCTTATATACTTCAGTGGTCTGCGATTTCATTTCTAAGTGAGAAATATAAATCAATCTGTAAAGTTTTATATCTGGCAAAAGTTTTAATAAATTAGAGCTCTAAGTGAAACCGTAATGCAAGCTTATCAAATAATATTTAGTGTTTCTTGATTAAAACCAAACCTTACTCGCACAGCACAAATAGCCCAATTTTCTTAACAACAAACAAACAGACAAGTTTTTCTTCCTCATTCCGTGATTCAGATAAGAGAAACATCTAACACCTATTGTCGTAGTTTGTATTACAGAGCTAGTCACGCCGGTTGTACACCCTGTAGTAGATTATTGAATGGCCTTTAAGATACTTCTAACCAAGTAGAGATTTTATCTCTTTATGTAACAATTTCATGAAAAACGATTTGTGTTACTATCAACACCCGTATCGTCTTCCATTACTTTTTTCTTTTGTTACAAAATATTCTACAAAAAATAAACATTAGTGATAACGGCTAGGTCGTTAATGAGTCTTAAAACACAATGTTGCTTTAGAGAAAGAATGTACGCTTTCTTCGATACTTTACGTGTAGAGGTGTGAATATTGCAATATGATGATCCCGGATCCTAATCCCAATTCCACCAAACATTTTTGTCCTTTCTGCTGTAAGTGAGTCATGATGTCTCAATCAATCCCACTGTTCTTTGGATAAATAATAGCCAAAGAGGTGTGGTGATGACTAGCTTCCCTCTGCTGTTTCACTGCTAAATTAGGGACGACTAGTGCAGACAGTTTTCGTGTAGCTTTGCCTGAAATTCAAAGCAAATCAAATATCGTGGATCGTGCACAAGACAGAGCTTTTTTGTTTCTAAGTATTGTTGTTACCACGGAAACCTACTACTAAGTTTAGCTCATTTTGTCTTGATCGTGTACTGTTCCACATGACAGAGATTTCTTATTTCTGAGTATTGTTGTTACCACGGAAACCTACTACTAAGTTTAGCTCATTTTGTCTTGATCGTGTACTGTTCCACATGACAGAGATTTCTTATTTCTGAGTATTGTTGTTACCACAGAAACCTACTACTAAGTTTAGCTCACTTTCTCTTGATCGTGTACTGTTCCACAAGACAGAGATTTCTTATTTCTGAGTATTGTTGTTACCACAGAAACCTACTACTAAGTTTAGCTCACTTTCTCTTGATCGTGTACTGTTCCACAAGACAGAGATTTCTTGTTTATGAGTATTGTTGTTCCCACAGAAACCTACTATTAAGTTTAGCTCACTGTTTCTAGGTATTGTTGTTCCCACAGAAACCTACTATTAAGTTTAGCTCACTTTCTCTTGATCGTGTATTGTTCCACAAGACAGAGATTTCTTATTTCTGAGTATTGTTGTTCCCACAGAAACCTACTATTAAGTTTAGCTCACTTTCTCTTGATCGTGTACTGTTCCACAAGACAGAGATTTCTTGTTTATGAGTATTGTTGTTCCCACAGAAACCTACTATTAAGTTTAGCTCACTGTTTCTAGGTATTGTTGTTCCCACAGAAACCTACTATTAAGTTTAGCTCACTTTCTCTTGATCGTGTATTGTTCCACAAGACAGAGATTTCTTATTTCTGAGTATTGTTGTTCCCACAGAAACCTACTATTAAGTTTAGCTCACTTTCTCTTGATCGTGTACTGTTCCACAAGACAGAGATTTCTTGTTTATGAGTATTATTGTTACCACAGAAACCTACTATTAAGTTTAGCTCACTTTCTCTTGATCGTGTATTGTTCCACAAGACAGAGATTTCTTATTTCTGAGTATTGTTGTTACCACAGAAACCTACTACTAAGTTTAGCTCACTTTCTCTTGATCGTGTACTGTTCCACAAGACAGAGATTTCTTGTTTATGAGTATTGTTGTTCCCACAGAAACCTACTATTAAGTTTAGCTCACTTTCTCTTGATCGTGTACTGTTCCACAAGACAGAGATTTCTTGTTTATGAGTATTGTTGTTCCAACAGAAACCTACTATTAAGTTTAGTTCATTTTGTCTTGATCGTGGACTGTTCCACAAGACAGAGATTTCTTATTTCTGAGTATTGTTGTTACCACAGAAACCTACTATTAAGTTTAGCTCACTTTCTCTTGACCGTGTACTGTTCCACAAGACAGAGATTTCTTGTTTATGAGTATTGTTGTTACCACAGAAACCTACTATTAAGTTTAGCTCACTTTCTCTTGATCGTGGACTGTTCCACAAGACAGAGATTTCTTATTTCTGAGTATTGTTGTTACCACAGAAACCTACTATTAAGTTTAGCTCACTTTCTCTTGACCGTGTACTGTTCCACAAGACAGAGATTTCTTGTTTATGAGTATTGTTGTTACCACAGAAACCTACTATTAAGTTTAGCTCACTTTCTCTTGACCGTGTACTGTTCCACAAGACAGAGATTTCTTGTTTATGAGTATTGTTGTTACCACAGAAACCTACTATTAAGTTTAGCTCACTTTCTCTTGATCGTGTATTGTTCCACAAGACAGAGATTTTTTGTTTATGAGTATTGTTGTTACCACAGAAACCTACTACTAAGTTTAGCTCACTTTCTCTTGATCGTGTATTGTTCCACAAGACAGAGATTTCTTGTTTATGAGTATTGTTATTCCCACAGAAACCCACTACTAAGTTTAGCTCACTTTCTCTTAATGGTTGTGCTATATATATATGTTTATATATATATTTCCGCTTTCATTATAAGCTTTGGGAAAATCTTAACGGCCTTTTATTTACATAAAATTCAATTTGGAAAACGTAAAACCAGAAGACACGCCGTGCTCAAACTTAATGGGATGAGAAATAAAACCAAAAGCTGTGTGGTGAGTTGCTTCTGGGAACTGTTCAGGTTCTATACGAATGATAGTAGCTATATTATCACGTCGCCTAGTTAAGTGAATGACTGGAAATAGCTTTGAATTAGTGTATTCAAGTAGGCAAAACTTAATTAAACCCATACTACACTTATCGGTTAACGAAGAAATTGATGTGAAGTAATGTATATAATTACAGTTGAAAAAAAAGAGAAGAAACCACATAAATTTTCACATAACCCCTAGTGGTAGAATGTAGTTTTAACTGAATGTTTCGCGTCGCCCTCCAGTAGGTTGCGCAATTGAATTTTGTGTAGTATAATTTGGATATAATTTTGTAGTTTCATGAATAAATTCTGTATCTCATAAAAAGCTTCGATTGTTTGTTTATTTGTTTTTGAAATTCGCGCAAAGCTACATGAGGGCTGCAACTAGCCGTTCATAATTTAGCAGTGTAAGACTAGAGGAAAGGTAGCTAGTCATTACCACCCACCGCTAACTCTTGGCTACTCTTTTACCAACGAATAGTGGGATTGACAGTCACATTATAATGCCCCCACGGCTGAAAGAGCGAGCATGTTTGGTGTGATGGGGATTCGAACCCTCGACCCTTGGATTACGAGTCCAGTGCCTTAATTACCGGAGCTTCGAATGTTAAGTTATTACACACCATTAATCAAAGTCTGTTTCGTAGAAGTAAAGTGAATATAAACTTAAGTTTATTGTATAGCACATTGGACTAGTTGCTACGTCAAACACTGGAAATCGAACCTTGATATTAGCTGGCTCACTATGGAACTAAAGCTTTAATAACTGGTTTCATTTCATGAAGTGCGGTCTTAGATTTGAACATTATCAAACTTCATAAAGCCCTACGTTAACCTTTTAAAATAATATATCCAGCTACTGCATTTAGGGATATTTGAGTTTTAGAAAATTAAAAATTAATAAAATAAATTTACGAGATAATCGGAACTTTTAATTGTTGTTTCGATCTTCATCTCAGATTGGAAAGTTTGATTTCGTAACAAAACATCTAATGTTTTTGAGTTCATACTTAAGAGGGCGCTATGTTAAAGTAAATGGTTAAAATACAGAATGGTTGAAATATTACTAATACTTTATCATTAAGCATGAAATCTCAGTTTAACCAAATTCTTCCTTAAAATGGCTAATACTCAACTTACAGTCAACTTGAACAGTTTGTTTCATTATTGTGTTTGTGGTAAGAGTACATAATGGTAGTTCATGTGATTTCGACCTTGCAAAAATATTTCTTAATATAACACAGTTTAATTAATTTAATATATACGTATATATAATTCATTAACATTAGTATCAAAGTGTTTCTTGACTTGTACATGAATATTGATATATGAAGTTTTTTCTTTTGTTACAGAATAAAAAAATGCTGCTTTGTGCTTCCAGATATAAAAAAAATCGTCTTATTTTTGTTTGATAAAATGGAACAATCAGTTGTTTAACTGGTCTGTTTCACTGACAAAATGCATTCTGAAATCTAAATTAGTGTAAACCAAAAAGCTATTTTAGGTAAATCGATTCAGATATTTCTCAAAACCCAAGGATTACATTTGACATGTTTAACGTTTATGCTGGCCTCAGCTTATTACATAAACGGTAATGTCTGGCTCCGGATTATTTCCGTGAGAATTATTGTTGAAGCAGTCGTGCGTGCCGCTGGAACTTCGACCTAAGAATCTCTCATTGGTGGACGACGAGAGACGGCGGGAGTTGTTATATATCACAGCAGGTTAAAGTAGAAGTGTTCACGCTGTATGATTTAGAAAATGACTCGTACTATCTTTCACGTCTTAGTGAACCGTTGAATAGCACGAGTTCCGTATTTTTTATTATCAAAATAAACACGTTTCTATTCTACTAGAATTTTGAGTGATTTACATTCAGCCAACTCAGGCTTCACTGGCTGCAACGAAGCTTAGTAACATTCTTCACAAGTCACAAGAAAGATAAAGTGTATTAACGTACCAGCCACACTATCTGCTACATCTTGTGCCGACGAGGCTTTTCGACTAATACCGTTCGAATAATAACTAGCCAGCTAGAATATAACAGACAGTTTTAGTCCATACACTATTTATATAATCAGTATGTTGAATAACAACTGTTTTACTGTGAATTACAACTGTTTTACTGTGAATTACAACTGTTTACTTTTCATGTAACGCTTCTCATGTTTAGTGAAGTAAGTGTTGTAAATGTTTAAAAGAGGACATGGTTAAGTTTCACATAAACAAGTGGTTAATAAAAATACTGTTTGGTATGTTTAATTACATTTTAATTCTCTCGTTGTTAACGTATAGGGAAGTCTATGATCGCTGAGGAAAGTGTTCAAACGTCAATTCGTGAGGGCCCGGCATGGCCAGGAGGGCTAAAACATTCGACTCGTAATCTGAGGGTCGCGGGTTCGAATCCCCATCACACCAAACATGCTCACCCCTTAAGCTGTAGATGTGTTATAATTTGACGGGCAATCTCACTATTCATTGGTAAAAGTGTAGCCCAACAGTTGACGATGGGTGATGATGATTAGTTGTCTTCCCTCTGAGTCTTACACTGCTATGTAAGGGACGACTAGCGCAGATAGCCCTCGAGTAGCTTTGCGCGAAATTCAAAACAAAAATCTTTTGCTACTAAGTGGGTTTAACATAAAACGTCTGTAGTCGCTAAGGGCAATATTAGAAGTAAGTTCGTGAGTTACCACAGCAAAATAATTCTGTATATTTTCTATTATTTTGTTGCTAAAGGAAAATTATTAAACGTCAGCTTGAGAGTTACGACATCAAAAAGTGGTTTATATTCTTTAAATATTTTCGTTACCAAAGGAGTTTTAACATAAAGAATTCTATGATTGCTAAGGAAATTGAATAAACATTAATTCCTGTGGTATCACCTTAAAATATCGCATTTTATCCCGTTATCTCCTTACTAAAGACGCGTAACATAAATAAATCTACGGCCGCTCTGAGAAACTATTAAACGTTAATAAAATCTTCTCACTTCTTGGATTACAGCAATAAAAACCAGTTTATCGAGGTCTCATTAAACGTCCTATTGCTACTAGGAAACATATAAAAGATATATAAGGTATTAATAGACCACAATTTCAGATAAAAATCACGGAAACTGGATTTTTTTTTGGAAAAATTCCTCTTAATTTATCTATTTTGGATTAAGAATAGACGCGTGTAAAAATAGAACCTCAGAGACAATAGATAGAAATGAAATATTATTTTCACTGATTTTGATTCCGCACTAGAAAGATTAAGAAGAAAGTGATAAAACAACAACAACAACAATGTTGCAGTTTATCATAATTATAATTATAATATTATATAATTATATATTATATAATATTATAGTAATCATAATTATCATAAAAATCCTAGGTTTATTGGTTTGTAATACTTGGCCAACTTTCGGATTTTAAATCGTAATATATAAGTTATTGTTAACATTGCTTTGCCATGAAAAATCTAATGTTAAAAGTATAGATTCAGTAAAACTTCATAGCTTTCTCAGAGAGGGATGAATTACCTGGAAGTATTTATTATTATTTGGAAACCCTAGCTACAAAAATTCAGCTTCAAGGATGTCGTCTCGGGATTTCTAAACAACACTAGCATTATTATTTGTAAAGTCACATCTACTACCAACTCTGTGATTACAGGTTGATCCCTAGCTGTACCTTGTCAGAACACCACTTTTGTAGCAGGTTTTAAAGACAGCTTCTTTCATCTCCAACTCTGTGATTACAGGTTGATCCCTAGCTGTACCTTGTCAGAACACCACTTTTGTAGCAGGTTTTAAAGACAGCTTCTTTCATCTCCAACTCTATGATTACGGGTCGGCACCTAGTTGTATACTGTGAGAACACAAGTTTTGTCAGTAATGCTTTTCTGTTGTTGGAGATCTACTTAAATAATTTCGTAAGTCATATAAAGCTCAGTGTCCATAACCAAAACTTTATATATAGTATATTTAACTACTGACAACAACAAATCAATCAATATTAGAGAAGTGTATTTATAATGATAAACACGATGCGATAACTAATAAGAACAACTGGTTCGCCATATTCTACAATAAAAACGAAGGAATTATGAATGGTGTTTTCTATCATCACCTGAGATATCATATTACACTTGATATTGATATCCCGATATTAAAAAACACACGCACAGAAAAACATAAGCTAATAATTTATAACAAATCGCTATATTTAACATTCATTTGTACGTTTATTGGCTGGGTTGTTGTCCCAAGGACCGAAAACATTCGAAATAAATATCAGATTTGAAAACGACCCTCCGTCCCTCAGGGTAAAATCCTGAATGTTTTTACATACAGTCTTAGCTGACCTATAAAGATAGCCAACACTAATACTATAACAATAATTATAACTGCGTACATTCTTGTAAAGTGTCCGAGGTTTACAAAAAAACAAACAAATCAAGTTAAGACGTTAAGCCTAGTTAGTTTGCTGTGGTTTGTTAACTTGATAGATGACACGCCACTAGAAAATAAACCACGCCTTTCATTGGTATAAAGTTTTGGTAGATGCAAGTACAGTTGTTCATACATTTCATGAAAGTTAGCAAGTGGATGTTTAGTGTGAAAGTTTGCGTCGTAAATCAGAGGAAAACTTTTGTGTTTGGTGCTTTGTAATCAGATCGATTTGTAAAATAACTAGCATTGTTTCAATCTGCCGGTTTACACCAACAGGTAGACTTTTCTATTATCTTTAATTATTATCCATTAGAAATAAATATTAAACTTATAATTGATTTAGTTTAAGTAAATCAAATCTAACTGCAACGAAGCATAGATTCATAAATTCAGTATTTTATACTGACGTGTTTGCGTCGTTATGTTTAAACAGAAATTTAAATACTCTCGAACAAACGGCGGTGTTTAGGTATCAGTTTTAAGATAAACTTTCCACTCCAGTGAAAGCATCTTCAGGATTGTGTCAGTGAAGTGGATAATTGGCTTAAACTGGAATAATATACATTCTTAAATTCCATGCTAATAAGCATAAGAAGTTTAATTATGTAATTTTACATGGAATTTTATGTTTGATCTCGTTTTTCTTAGAATATACATACACGACTGTGAAGCTCAGATCTTAGTGTATGCGCGAAATAATTCTTGTGCACCGTAACCGTGGATGTCAAAGCTTCACATAACACACAATAAGTGTGAGACACAACGTAACACACAGTGGATGTAGACAGATGTATTGTTTGTCACGAAATAATTTAAAGTATCGTCTTTTGGTGTACGTTAAAATTATTGTAATGCGTATATCAAAATTTAATTTTATAAATGTTAGTTAACATTAGTAATTTTACTAAAAATACCACCTTACTGTAGGAATAATCCATTACGTGTCTTGACACTCACAGCTGATTGATTCGATTAACGTGATTTTTGGCAAGTCGAAACTTTATACCGAATGGTGTAGGGATCGAGAAAAGGGACAACAACACCCTAAAGCTTTTCCAGTTTTATGTTAAATTTTAACTTTCATATGAAGGAAACAAATACTTAATCAACGAAATCGACAATATTAACTTCCATAAAGCAGAATATGCAATTAACACCTAATGAAGTCGTTAGGGATTTAATAACAAAAGAAAATGAGAAATGACATCTAACTTTATCTGTTATGCTATTTCTGCTTCCAAAATAGGTTGTTAGGACTGTTTGTTTATTGATATGAATTATGTTGATTTAAATTTCACTTGTTAAGCTAACTGTCTCAAGTAATTTAATTGTATATCTCCATCTTCATGTGTATTCAGGAGGTCTCAGTTAGAAGTTTTAAAAATAACTGAAAATTAATACTGTTGAATTTAGTTACTTAATACATTTCATCGCTTAAGAATAGTAACTGAGATATATTTCAAGTGTGAAACGTAATTTACTCCAAGCGGATTGCTAAAGAGTTAATTTGGTTTACGTTTGAGATTATCATTTTAACATGGGGTTAATCTTATTTGTAACGTACTTACTAATTTACCATCTGATTATTACCGTACTAATGTATCATGTTTTATTTTTGTTCCAGGTACATGTTGGTAAGAAAATGACCTTCGGGCTGGTGCTGAGAACTGTTCCTGTATTGGTGCTTGTTGTATCACTCTGTGAGTAACAAGGAAACAAAATATCCACTTTATATTATCATTCATTATATTGTCAGTGTTATTATTATTGATGTTTCAATGCTATTATATCGTGATTTATATTATCAGTATTGCTATTATTAATGTTTCAATGCTGCTATATCATTGTTTATAGTGTCAATGTTGCTATTATTGTTGTTTTAACGGTGTTGTATTATTGTTTATAGTGTCAATGTTGCTATTATTGTTTATAGTGTCAATGTTGCTATTATTGTTGTTTTAACGGTGTTGTATTACTGTTTATAGTGTCAATGTTGCTATTATTGTTGTTTTAATGGTGTTGTATTACTGTTTATTTTCACTTATTCTTGATTATAAAAATGTCTGGAGTTACAAAAGTGTTAAAGCTAAATTTTTCATTTCTTACTATTACTTATCGATTTTTAAAAGTAATTAACTGTTTTAATGATTTTATTAAGACTTATTGACGTTTAATGTTTATTCAGATGATATTAAGCAAGAAGAGCCTGATATTTGACCTAAAATTGGTAAAATTCGAGTTGTCGGTGTTAGGGACAGCTATGTTCAGACAGCCCTTTGCTTTATTTATGAACTTCGGAGTTATGTGGTTTCCATGACGACTAACTGGTTTTAGTCGTCTCCATGTTTACCTGTAGAAAGAAGTGTTACACACGTAAACTACCTTGTATTTAATTCTTCTGAAACCAAATGAGAGATTTAGACAACAGAACCAGCAATATTTCTGTACTCTTACCTTAGTAAGGCACTCTAAGGAATTTTTTTCTTCAAATTCTTAGGCCTCGCATGACCTTATGGGTAGGACGAGCATAGAATAGCATTATCAGTGGTTAAGGGACTCGATTTGCAGATTGCGAGTCATGAGCTCGAATTGCCTAATATGCTCGTCCTTTCAGGTATGGGGGCATTGTAAAGTAATGATCAATCCCACTGCTCGCTGGTACCTAAGTAGCTCAAGATTTCGTGGTTAGTGGTGTTGACTAGCCTTCCCTCAAGTCTATCATCTCCCAGTTATGGACAGCTAGTGCAGCTGGACCTGACGTAGACTTGTGTGAACCAGAGAAACAAACAAATAAAATTAAACACTACCTGAACCTGAAGCAACACATGAAACGTAACACTTCCTGAACCTGAAGCAACACATGAAACGTTGTACACTACGATAGTTCTAATGATTTCATGAAGTATATTTTATCATCTGCTAGACTTTATGTAGCTAGTTTTGTTTTCGGTTTCCCTTACCTAACTTCATGAATAGTTTACACCGCAGAAAGTATAATTTGTATGTAAATATCCACTACATAAAATATAAGACTAACTGAACAAGTTATAGACAGAGAGAAAAACACTAGCTAAATTTCGTGAAGAAGCAAGGCTACCCTCTATTTATTTGTCTTTGTTTACTGTATAATTCTACTACTTAACACTGAAGTTATCATTGGTCCTTATGTATGTTTTATAGACTATCATTCTTCATAACTAGCACTTTCATTTGTGATAAAAGGTGGCGCTATGTTTACAAGACAGTTGCATATAAAATGGGTTTAATATTAAATAAAATCTGGAATACAGGTACAGTTATTTTAATGGAACATCACTGGCCAAATTAACTACTTCAAAACTAGATAATGTCGATTTCTTACAAAGTAAAGTATGTTATTTATCTTCTCCAACTATGAAGCCGCCTCGAAACATAGAAATTAAACAAATTTGCTGTGTCATTTTGGCCTGGCATGGCCAGGTGGTTAAGGCACTCGACTCAAAATCCGAAAGACGCGGATTCAAATCCCCGTCACACCAAACATGCTCGCCCTTTCAGCCGTGGTGGCATTATAATGTGACACTCAATCCCACTATTCGCTGGTAGAAGAGTAGCCCAAGGGTTGGCAGTGGGTGGTGATGACTAGCTGCCTTCCCTCTAGCCTTGGCCCGGCAGGGCCAGGTGGGTTAAGGCGTTCGACTCGTAATCTGAGGGTCACTGTTTCGAATCCTGGTCGCACCAAACATGCTCGCCCTTTCAGCCGTGGGGGTGTTATAATGTGACTGTCAATCCCACTATTCATTGGTAAAAGAGTAGCCCAAGAGTTGGCGGTGGGTGGTGATGACTAGCTGCCTTCCCTCTACTCTACACTGCAAAATTAGTGACGGCTAGCGCAGATAGCCCTCGAGTAGCTTTGTGCGAAATTCAAAACAAACCAAACAAATTTTGTGTCATTTTTGCTTTGAGTTATTTTACACGAGTTCGTTTCGTTTAAAGAACCCACGTGAATCTCGACCTTCTCGTAATTATTCGTTGCGTTAAAGTCACGAATGAGGTAGTGGTTTCTATTTCAGTTTTCTTTTAGCATATTTACAGGTAATTCTTTAACTCAGATCTGATGTTGAAGGTAATGTTATGTTTCGTTCAAAAACTCCAAGAGCAATATCATTTGAATATTTTAACTTTAATATTTCAGTCAATGTAATAAAAGAAAGAATTTGGTATTATATAATTATAACAAATCGCTACACGTATAATTAATGTTTAAAAAATGTTTCTTATGAGTACTGTCTATTAAACGGCGCTAAATGAAAACGTTTACAAGTGTAGAAAGTCGTGAGAAACAGACGTAAAATTGAACTCAAATTGATAGAGAACGTACAATAAAAAACATTTAAAAAGATCACAGTTCAACGAAAATATTTTAGGGTTTGACATTTTTACTTTTTTGTTTTATTTAATTATCCATAGGCGTCGCCCCTAGAAATTGTTCAACAAAGAAATATTCGTCACTGGTAAGTTAACTCGGAGCATTTATCCCTAACTTGTTCTGGTTAGAACATGATTTTCACTGTTAAAACGTTTATCAATGTATATATGTATATATTGTCCAAGTTTATTGTACCTTTTCTTTTGAAACAAAAATTTGAAAGCAAGAATGTTTATTCTTGACTCTCTTCTACAACAAAACTGAACCCAAACAGTAAGACAGTCACATTTAGATGACAGTAAACACTCACACAAATACTAGTACAGTAGAGTTTTGTGACAATAAAATCTAGCCAAAACAGTTGAATTTTATAACAGTAAAAGATAATCAAAACAGTAGGACAATAATCTTAAGTAACAGTAGAAACTGTCCCCAAAAAATAAAACTAACCTAACAACAAATCAAGTATATTTATTCACTGATACTTAGTCATTTGTGTTTAGTTATATAGCTCTGAATATAAGCTCATAAAGAATTTGGAGTAGCCTGTTTGCCCGTGTATATTAAGACAAAATATTTATAATGATAAAAAGGCCCTTTATTTATGACGGTTTTTTGTTACGAATTTGAAAACAGAACAACATCATACTAATGTTAGAATCAGAGCCTTCTGTACAATGTCATCTGGTTGCTTTACAGAGAATTATAGCATGTGTACACGTGTAAGTCTAAGTTGTACTGATAAATAAACAACCAGAATCGTGACGCACATTTGACAAAAGCGGCAATTACTATAAATATCTCATATTAAAGTTAATAAATTATAACACTTTGTAAATACAATAACACTAATGTTAAAGGGATCATGTGATACGTAAAGGACATTTGTTATTTAATTTATTAAAAAAACTGAAACCTATCCATTTTTACAGCCCAGTGCTATAAATAACGTTTTGTACTAAAGTCTTGTTGGGTTTTATTTTAGAGCATAATGTGTGAATTTCTAAACGTAAAAACAAAAAATTATCACTTTTGTTGCCTCAAAGGACATTTGACTTTAAATCCACACTCATGTAAAATAGTAACTGTAGCCTGACGTGGGCAGGTGGGTTAAGACGTTCGACTCGTAATCTGAGGGTCGCGGGTTCGAATCCCGGTCGCACCAAACATGCTTGCCCTTTCAGTCGTGGGGGCGTTATATGTGACGGTCAATCCCACTATTCGTTGGTAAAAGTGTAGCCCAAGAGTTGGCGGTGGGTGGTGATGACTCGCTGCCTTCCATCTAGTCTTACACTGCTAAATTAGGGACGGACAGCACAGATAGCCCTCGATTTGCTTTGTCCGAAATTCAAAAAACAAACCATAGTGACTGTATTTTAAATACTGCCATACCGTATTATATGACTGTATCATATTGTTATTGCACAATTTGCAAACGAAGATACGATTATCATCATAAAGAACACGTCTCATATTTTCCAATAACTGAAACAGCAAGTCGATAATGGTAAGTTCTTGTAAGAAAGCCTTAAGCCTTGTCTTTAGGTGTAGTAATCAACATTATTTATAGGTGGAGCTGGACAAATACATATATAGGTTTTCGTTTCTTTAATGAAAGAAGAAACAAAAAATGCACTTTAGAAATCGTATGATCCCTTTCGTACTTTGCATTATTATTACAAACTGTTATTAGTTTTATTTTGAAATAGTGGTAACTATTGTTTAGCGTGCAAATCCTTTCATGTTTACTTTAAAACGTAATATTATTATCACTAAATGCTATTCTCAACATTTACATTCCATGCAGGAATCTAAAGAGAAGGAATTCAAGGACATTTATAGAAAGCTCTTCTTCTCCAGGCGCAACCGGAAATTTCCCATCATTCCTCCACGTCTTCCCTTCCGACCTGGTTCCAAGAACATCTCCACGTCAACGTCCACTACTACAACTGCGCCCTCTACCCTTAGTCCTAAACATCACACTGATGACGAAGATCCTTTTGAGATATCATCTTCAGTGGACAGTCCTGCTGTATTCTGGCCAGTCCGAAGAAAAATAGCTTCACGAATATTTAACCCTCCCACACCAACATCGACCACTACTCGTCCACTTTTAAAGTTGTTGCAGCCCAAACCAACAAGACCAGCTGTGTACAGTTTGTACGGTTTTGTGCCAGAACCATCAGTAAGACGGATAACAACAACAGAAGCACCGTCTTATGTTAAAGAGCTTTATAAGCTCAGGAATTCAAAAATATTATCTAAGAGAAAGCATAAGGTAACTTTTAGACTAAAATGGCAAATTCGGTGTGTAAATAGCACAGTGACTCTTAATGTGGACATTTGGATATGCAATATGTTACGTAACAGACTAGGGTGAAAGACGTAATGCCACAAATTAATTTACGAGTAAACAATATAAAGTTATTTCAATACGACACTTGAGCTTCTTCGCTAGTAACGACATTCCATAATTCCAATTTTATGTCATAAGATCAAAGCCCGGGATGCCCAAGTAACGAGGGCGCTCGACTCGTAATCGGAGGGTCACGGGTTCGAATCCCTGTCACACCAAATATACTGGCCCTTTCTACCGTTGGGGCGTTAAAAGAGTAGCTCAAGAGCTGGCGGTGGGTGGTGATGACTCCATGTCTTCTCTATAATCTTACACTGCTAAATTAGGGACGGCTAACGCAAATTGTCCTCGTGTGGCTTTTTACGAAATTCTAAAAGAAACCTATCAGATATTTGTCCAACCTAGGATATTTACGCTAATTATAAAATCAAATACTAAAATGTTAAAAACAAATCTTTAAAAGTGTAAAAATTAACCTATGTACTTTTCAGAAGGTTACATATGTATAATACGTGTAAACAGAAGAACTGGATCGATACATTTACGAAACAGGTCTCGAAGCAAGAAAGAGCGATCAACCTTACTGAAGTCAACAGAGAACTATTTGATTGTTTTATCACTGGAAATTCAGGTTCAGTGTTATTTAGATATGTTAGGAAATACCTGGCGGCGCCAGGATATTTTCGTTGGAGGGCTGAGGTAAACAGTAGAGGGGCTTCCCAAAATGCCATCAATATGAAGTATAAATAATTAAAGGGTAGTGATAATGTAAAATTTCAGGGCTAATTAGGGAACACAAACAATAGGGCATGTTGTAAAACTGTGGGTAGCTAATTGGAGTGAGCGGGGAGTGGTGTGCGGCTGGCATCTAGATCTCGATCGGGCTAAGCCGATCGTTAGCCGTACGTAGAGCGTACACCATGATCAGCGGCTTGGTGATCATACGCTTAAGGCGTTCGAGGCGGGAATCGCGTGCTCGAACAAAGCAAACCCGCGGCCTGGATATTGAATGGTCACAGTAGCACCAAAACAAAATGTCTAAATTACAGTTGACCTTCACAGAAAGGCTGGTTTCTTCATAAGTTCACATTATTCATACAGGCCAAACTGTGATTGTGATATTGTTCTTATTACCATAAGTGTGACAAGCACCTGCTACAATAATGCAACTTCTACATTACATTAAATTAGGCACTTCTAAATAGCCCAATGACAATATTAAAATTCATTCTAGAATTGTTTAGAAATATTATTTGGTTAGTTAACATGTAAGGTTGTTATCTAGTCATAAGTATAACATTAATTGGATTGCAAGTCACAAGCTTAAGTGTATTTCACAATCATCAGTACAATTTTGGATGGCTAATACACAATGCAAAATGATCTCACAGAGGACACAACACCAGCTAAATGCTTCATAGTTTTGACCTATACACAATACACATGCATGCTCTGTTTTACTTTTCAATAAAAGATAAATGAAATTAGTGAAACCTTTGGTTTATCAAGTAAAATCCCTGATGACCTGTTGTAACTTGAAATCAACGTGGTTGTCTAATCTTCGTCAAAGCTCAAGATAGAATGGCATTATACAGAGAGCGGCAATACAACGCATGAGTTTCAGTGCATTCAGTACGTTGCTATGGGATGCATGATACATACTTCCGTCTTGATGAAGACGTTGAGTTCTACAGATCTATGTGTCTTTGATGCTAATTGTTAAGCAACAACGACGATTGTGTTTTGCATATTTTATGAATATATGTAGGTAACAATATTGGGGGGATGAGGATGGGCTTGGCTCATTTTGGGGTGCTCAAGCCCCCCTTGGCGCCGCGCTACTGGTAAATAAATTACCAAACATAAAAAATACAGGAGTGTTAACAGAAATTAACAAGCGTAAGTTACCCGGCTTATTTAAACAACAAGAAATAACGAATTCTTTACTAAGTCTGTTGATCGTGGGATAACTTATGAAGAACCCAGAATACATTTAGGATTTTGGAGAAACAACTTAATACATCACGTTAGTTTTGATTAGTTTAAAATAACCTAAAGTAGTTCAATAAATTGTTTTAACAAAATTGCTGCAGAAAGGTTAAACTGACGGAAATAACAATAAAATATTTTTATTTTCTTTCTCAGGAATCATCAGAAACCCTCAACAAACTGAGGTCTAAGAATGTCATTTCAACTAAAAAATCTTTTAGAAGGTTCAGAGTTTATAGGAAGAAAGGAAAACCTGACAAAGATTACCCTATTTACAGTCACATTCCAAATACTGGATTTGTCTGTGGTGAGGTTCCAGGGAGATTTGCTGATCCGGAAACTGGCTGTCAGGTGGATTTAACATTCCTTGTACTGAATTTTTCGGCTCGGCTCGGCATGGCCAGGTGGGTTAAGGCATTCGACTCATAATCTGAGGGTCGCGGGTTCGAATGCCCGTCACACCAAACATGCTCGCCCTTTCAGCCGTGGGGGTGTTATAATGTGACGGTCAATCCAACTATTTGTTGATAAAATAGTAGCCCAAGAGTTGTCGGTGGATGGCGATGACTAGCTGCCTTCCCTCTAGTCTTATACTGCAAAATTAGTGACGGCTAGTGCAGATAGCCCTCGTGTAGCTTTGCACGAAATTGAAAAACAATCAAACAAACTGAATTTGTCTGTGATGAGGTTCCAGGAATATTTACTGACCCATAAAGTGGATGTCAAGTTCATATATTGATTCAGAAGTGTGTTGCTAAGTGGGTAATCCAAGTTTCCAGGTAGTTGTGATAACTCTGTAACGTATTGTAAAACAAAGATAATTTTTTAACCCAGAGTATATGGAGACATAGGTTTGTCTGTATCAGGCGTATTGTTGTTTGTTCGTAGCTGTACACTTTTCCATTGTGATTTTTCTTCCATAGCTTGACTGTGTTTTATGTTTTAAATGTTATTCATTATTCTAGTTAATATTCATCGTTACATATTCATGGAGGTCTTAATTATTTCTTATACAGAATAAAAGTTCTTAATACTAATCTTTATATACATTCCTTGGCAGGTTTGGCATCTGTGTCCTGGGGGCTACACTGTATTTCGACACAGTTTTCTCTGTCCAAATGGTACGATATTTAACGAAGAACGGGATATCTGTGACTGGTGGTATAACGTTCACTGCGAGCGTGTTTGTTGAAACTTTATAAAACGTCAACAGATGGCAATAGTGTCTAAGTGCAAAGCGATGGATATTATCCGAAGATTTCATTCTATCAGATTTGTAACATGCTAACCCACGTTGTGGCAGTTCGAGGATTATAAATGGATTTTAAAAGATATTAATTGTTCTAGTAAGCAGAAAATGTGAAACCAAAGGATTACATATTATTAAGATATTCATGTTTAGAAGGTTTAATTCTGTATATATTTACTTATCATTCACTCAATAGGTATATTTGTCATTATAAAGTATTATAGTCTAAATTTTTCAAACAGTTTAATCTTAACATATTTTAACTGGCTACATGTCACATCGCTTAGAAAGTAAAGTTTTATACTTAAATTATTCCATAACGTTTTTACGGGTATCTTTTGCTTTAGATACTTACAGTTTAATAAAGGTTGCTGAAATGTTTCCTATAGCATAAGTAAATCTTTTGGTCACTGACTAGAAAGTGAATGTTTTGTTTTATTTTAAAAGTTTACATTGTTGGGCGATTTTCGTTTCGAGTATTTAATAAAAAAAACAACATGAATTCCATTGCATTTCATGTTATCAAAAACGTTTTACACAGGTTAAGTGTGATATGCCGTCCATTCTACAAAGATTCGCCATATATTAACACAATTTGGAAGCCTCACTGCGTCGTTATAGTCCAAGTTGCTACGTCCAGTCATGCTCTATCTGACAATCGTACATTTCAACAATAGATCTGAAACGTATTCTCCACTTTAGAAGTCTCTGTCATAAGACTTGTTATATCCAAAATACACTAATCCTGCCTGATTGCTTTAGATAGTCTATTTAACACCAATCACACAATCTAACAGTCCACTCTCACAGAAATTCATAGACGCTAGGTCTGGTGATTTGGGCGATTTGTAATATTATGGAATAGCATGGATACCCGTTTTACGCTCTAGTCGCTGCAGGAATACGATGATAGTTTGCTTAACTGTCATGTTTTCAGAAAAATATCCTTATTGGCTATGTTGTGTACTGTTGTGTGTGGCACGTGAACAGCTTCTGCCACTGACATTTGAATTTGTGGATCCTTACTTGTCATAAGACGCCTCACTTTGGTTACTATGGCTAAGGTTCGATTTGTTGCAAGTCTCTTTCTCGATGGTCCTGAAACCTAAACTGATCCATACTCGTTTGTTTTCTACTGTCATTAAGTTAAAAGGGTATATTTGAACACATCTTTGACCTAAGTGCAAGAATATTTTGCGTTAAAAAGGGTTGATTAATATCTTTTCCAAGTGCAATCAGTTTCTATAGGCATTACACTATTTACAAAGCGCTAAACTTTTAAGTATGTATGTTTGATACATGGAATTCCATCGCATCTTTATATAGTTCGTGACTAACACGTGGGTTTCTGATTTGAATGTTGAAAATCGTTTTACTACAACTTACTTAGCTTTCTGTGTTTCTTCGTCTAAATGTTTTATAGCTTGTAAAAGTTTGCTAAACTAATGATGAGCCGAACGTTATAAGTCATGCTTTCTTGCGAACTCTATCTGAAACTATAATACCTCTTTCAAACAAACTCACTGAGCTCAAGTTAACTAATGACACAATAACTAGTCCTCTCTCTACTGATCAGTGTAGCGTAACTTGGGTCTTTATACTGTTCTAATACGTTTCTAAAGAAGCCCCAGTGGTATATCTATGGACGTTTCAATACCCGTAGTGGGCAGACCACAGATAGCCCATTGTGTAGTTTTGTGCTTGACTTCAAAACAAACTTCTGAAACAAAATCTAGAAAACTTTACCCTGCAAAAATAAAACAAACACACAAGTTGTAAAATAACTAACATAGTTATAAGTAACATCTTCTTGTTAAAAATCTCAGTGACCCGAGTTAAAATAGAACTGATAAAACCGTAGTGCGCCTGTGTTTTTTTTCTTCCTCTGAGAAACAAAGATTCATCTCTAATCTTTCCTGAAAAAATAACAGGGCCACGTGTTACGAGAAGCATATTATTTATATGCATATATTAACAGTGACATTTGCTAGCCAGGAGTACCGTTTACACTTTACTCTTCCTATGCGTTATTTCGAGTAATCAGGCTAACAGTAATATTCGGTATAATTTTTGTTAGAGAAATGTTTGTTGTTGCGAAGTTATAAGACGTGGAATTCTCAGTAAGATTAGTTTAAAACTAACACTTAAAACTAGATTTAAGTATCCTTGAACTCCAATCTAACCAGTGGGAAAGGAAACGATTTGTAAAATAGTCTTGCAACATTTTATCCGGACGTGCTTGAAGAAAACGTTTAATAAATTATTCGTTCTTGTTAACGATCGAGTTTTTCGTTTGCTGCAGGGTTGCTTCTCTCCAGCTTTTCGCTGTACCTGAACTTCAAAAGACCACTGCCAACGAGGATATTTAGAACAGACTCCAGTTACATAACTTTTCACATCCCGTAATGAAGTCGCATCAGACATTTTATTGATTACTTGGTACCAGCGAGCTGACAGTCTCAACAGTGGCGTCAGTTGCGTTTTCCTAATTTCGTCCTAAAAAACCCAACAAGAAACGATTTCAGTGTTTTTATTAGAAATGATTTTAGTGTTCATAATTAAAAACGATTTTAGTCTTTATAATCAGAAGTGACTCTCCCTGCTCTGTATGTAGTATAAATTCTAATCAACGACACCCTACTTGTATATGGCATGAATACTGGTCAACGATCCCTACTGTGTATCATACTATAATGCAACACTTACTTATATAATACTGAAAAAACCTTTTATTACGCGATGTGCAATCTCTGATTTTTTTTTTTATCCTGGGTGCATTTTTAGATTTGCAATAGGGGTCACGATTTTCCCGTTTTGCCTGCATGTTCCGTCGTGGAGAACTTTATTTTTCTCCATTCTCAGAGAGCAGATATGACGTCATGAAACGTCACATGCGGATCTAATGCATAGGCGCCATCTATATAAATATGATAGTACTGTCTGTTGCATGTCCATGTAAATACTTCGAAGGGCTTGGATGGATCTTCACCAAAATTTGTATGGAGTCTCATTAAGTCCATGGCGAAATAAAATTTTCAGTTTTTCATTTTGTTGTTTTTTATTATCGTTTTGCGGTTTTTTAACTACTACTTCGCCCATTATAATGGATCTTCACCAAAATTGGCGTGAAGAATTGTTGGGTCCTTGAGGAGATACATGTAAATTTAAGGTTTCAAATTTTATGTCTTGCTGTTTCAATGGACTTTTTTAATTATATATAAAGAAAACAACTTATCATATCCTAATATATCCTTTTATTAATCATGAATTTACATAACTTCTGTCCAGGAAGTAGTATCTAGTTGGTACCCCAGCTAGTATGGCATAAATATTGGTCACAAACCCCTACTGTCTATATGGTATAAATACAGAGTAACGATCCACTAGTGTGTATATAGTATAAATACGAGATTAACGACCCCTTACTGTGTATGTGGTATAAATACTGATCAGCGACCCCTACTGTGTATATGGTGTAAATACTTTGAAACAGACTGAATGTCATATCAATGGGATGAATGAATTTCAGAGACCTCAAGGATGAAGCATAGCTTTCTCTACTTTACAAATGCTGACTAGGTCAGCTAGTGAACAACACTTACAACATCTCAAATAGTTATAATTGTATGGTTGGAAAAGGTCTCACATGACATCAGTCCTATAGAGAATCACAGCATAAAACAAAACGTAGATCTCATTAACAGATTGTTACGTTGTATTTGGGAGACAGATATTCTGCTCATATTCTTTTCTCTTCATCAAAGTCCAACTCTTGACCGAGTTAATCATGATCTTTGATGGTATATTTTGAAGATATATGGACTTATGGGTATCTTTATTGTATATATTAAAGGCATGTATCGTAATTTTTCCGGTAAGGTACTGGTTTTTTAACTGATTCGATTCCTAAAGGTACTTGACAAGGTTGTTCTCCTTCACGTATTGTCCTCTTTGTTTCAATTTTGAAGTATTTTGTCATAAGTACACCACTCATGCAGATAATACGTATCTATTTGCCCACTATCATTACTGGGACACGCATAGGGATACAAATAAACTGTATTCGCGGCCAACTGGTTCCTGTTTAAACTTTCCAAAACCTGAAGCAACATTGGAAGGTTCTGCAGATGAAACTTTTAGTTTACAATGGACCCATGAGTTCAGGTGATTCAGTTCTCTTAGTAACAATAACAGCAGTTTGGAGTATTTCCAAAGGAAAACTGGGAGTATTATACTAAAACTTAAGTATCTTACTGCTAACATCTATTATTACTTATCTGCTAGTGAAATCATTGTCCCACCTATATGTGATACTTGGGACCAATGTTTACACTTGATAAAGAAACGGGGATGCAAGTCTGGGCTTGTTTCAGTGTTTCGTTTTCGTTGTAACTTAGCGTCAGAGATACCTGTAGCACGTTTAGTTTGTAATAAAAAATCATTCCAACGTGCTTAACATAAACAAAATGGAAAAGAGAAAGAAAAATTGTTTTCCAAGTACGTAAGATGGTCAATAGGGGGCTGAATGTTATTTCTTAAATGTAAATTGAGATTTTAATTTCTAAAACTGATTTACATGGTGAATCAATCAAACAACTACAATAACGTAGAACGTTTTAACCAAATACGGTTTTATGGACATCGAACTGGTGTAATCTGAGGGTCACTAGTTCGAATCCTTTCGCACTAAACATGCTCTTTTAGCCATGGGTACGTTATAATGTGAAGGTGAATCCCACTATTCGTTGGTAAAAGGGTACCCCAAGAATTGGTGGTGGGCGGTGATGACAAGCTGCCTTACCTCTAGTCCTACATCGCTAAATTAGGAACGACTAGCGCTGATAGCTCTCGTGTAGCTTTGCACGAAATTCAACAAAGAAACAAACCGAACTGGTGTTATATTTTAAGACATATTTTTTTTTTTGTAAATTCCATTGTTACAGGAAAAGAGAAATAACATGCTATCAATACTTACGTTTCCAGTTCTTACCGATAGTTTTCACAAAAAAGCACTAAGAGCGTATTTATTGCACCATAAAAAAGAGAGATTATTTAGAAATTTGTTTACATGCTTACTGGCTAAAAGTCAGTAGAATCAATAGACCCAATTGGATGGGTAACACATATACTGACATCGTAATTATAAAGTTTGTTTTTAATTTCGCGCAAAGCTACTCGAGGGCTATCTGCGCTCGCCGTCCCTAATTTAGCAGTGTAAGACTAGAGGAAAAGCAGCTAGTCATCACCACCCACCGCCAACTCTTGAAATACTCTTTTACCAACGAATAGTGGGATTAACCGTCACATTATAACGCCCCCACGGCTGAATGGGCGAGCATGTTCGGTGCGACCGGGATTCGAACCCACGACCCTCGGATTACGAATTGAATGCCTTAACACACTTGGCCGTGCCGGGCCCTCGTAATTATAAAAAAAATGGAACTAACTGATGTGTTGTAACATTGTCACGAAAGTGTCCCCTCTGGTAAGAAGTCTGGATACCGACTCCTGATGATTAGCTGATGGAGTCACGTGACATGTGTTGACACGGAATCTAGAAGTTTAAAGAGTTTAGACTCCAGTTGCTGCTACAGCGTTACGTTTACGGATTTACAACGCTAAAATCAGGGGTTCGATTTCCCTCGGTAGACTCAGCAGATAGCCTGATGTGGCTTTGCTATAAGAAAACACAACAACAACGGCTCCAGTTGCACTTCATTACACGTACGAAACTAATGAAGCACCACGTTACGTACTTAAAGCAATGTTTCCCCAGTTGCTCAGTTTACTTGTGCAAATGTAAATTAAAAGTCAGATATTTACTGTAACACTTAACAAGGAAGAGAAAAATCATGTAATGTTTTAATATTTGATCTTACGAGAATGTAAAGAAAAAGAAACAATAATTTATTATTGTTAATTATTCACCTGAACATATTGTTTAGAATGTTAACGAGAGAATGTAAAGTCCAGTATATCATTCGATCAACATTTGTCATTGAATTATAGAGGTTTAGGGGAATTCCATTCCTCGTTCTGACTGAATAAACAAAATTTCAAACCATCTTACGTATATCCATCCCGCCGACACTGTTCTAACCCTAACTGTATCCTTTCGATTTGCACCTGTCCACAGTCATTGATAAGGGATGGAATTCCCCTAAACCGGTATAATTCAATGACAAGTTCTTCATTGAGCGCCACATTTACTATTTCATTTTTTGCCAAATCTTATTAAGTGATTACTTCACAAGCGGTCGGATATTCTGAATCGCTGTTGAAGCAAAAATTTCATACAAATAAATACAATAAGTTGTAATTTATATGGTCTTTTCTTTACTGTACCCAGGAAGGAACTTTAGTTTGTAAATTAAATACTAATTTAATTAATGAGACAAGAAATTATGTCGACGATATAAGCCCAAATTGAACCGAAACAAGTCAAAACGGTCGTTGATAAAAATGTATAAAAGGTGTTATTGAATTAATATCCATGTTTGAGTTATTTTAACAAACATAAAACTTCTCCATTGTAGTTGGAATAATTTTTTATGAGTTTGATATTACGATTATATATGTTTTCCTCCAGATGGCATATTTTTGTTCATTCTAAACTTATTGTATAACCTAAAGCTACTACTGTTTTGTTTTTAGTTGCATCTTCTAGTAAAACTTTGTTCTTATTATGTATATTTTCCTTCTGCTAATAGTTTTCATCATTTAAACGTGATAATATTTTTACATGATAATTCGCAGCTTAATTGTTAGACAATTATTTATTTCAAAAATGGAAGTTATAAGATTATGCTAGTTAGTGTTACGAACACGACGTTTTGTACCTATCCTGTGACAGTACGAATATGTTTCTCTGAAATTTATTAATATTCATTTTACATCCAAGCATTTTCAAAGGGGCCTGGCATGACCAAGCACGTAAGGCGTGCGATTCGTAATCCGAGGATCGCGAGTTCGAATCCCCGTCACACCAAAGATGCTCGTCCTTTCAGCCGTAAGGGCGTTATAATGTGACGGTCAATCCCACTATGCGTTGGTAAAAGAGTAGCCCAAGAGTTAGCGGTGGGTGGTGATGACTAGCTGCCTTCCCTCTAGTCTTACACTGCTAAATTAGGAACGGCTAGCACAGATAGCCCTCGAGTAGCTTTGTGCGAAATTCCAAACAAACAAACATTTTCAAAGGTGTAGACTATAATACACTAAACATTTTTAAAAATAATTACATAAATGTAATTTATGTAAAAATTATTTATTATTTCTGCTAAAAGGTTGAGCATGTTTGGTGTGACGAGGATGCGAACCCGCGACTCTCAGATTACGAGTCGCACGCCTTAAAACGCTTGGCGATGCGGGGCCTTACATAAATGACCTCCAAAAACCAGCTGTTACAGCCAGAAATTCAGTACGATAAATATTTTAAGAATTTCACGAAATGTTGCTTAACTGCGACAAATGTCAAATGGCTGTCTTATTTTGAACATTGTTTGCAGCGCTTGGACTTTCCGCAACGCACATTTCCTATGTAAATAAATGACATAAAGGATGACGTTCACCTGAAAGCTCTCGGGTATAGAATTTTAAAAACTCTTTACCATTGATTACACAAAGTAAAATAAACAAGTTTTAGATGGCAGGTTGGTCTCTTCAATTATTTATTTTGATAGACAGAAAATGTAACATTGACCAGGTTACTCTGGTGATGCTGTTCATGTAGTACGACCATTTTAAACGGTTCTACAACTTGACATTGCAACATTATCAGATAATTTCGGAGCGACTGCATCACAATATTTGTGAATAGGGGTGGAAGTTTTTATTTTGGATGCAGATTTTCTGTAACACAACAACATATGAATGTAAAGGGTACATTTACAACTGGCTTTTTTTAATGATTTTTAAAAATGTTTTATTTAAATGTGTATTTTATTAACTTCTTTGATAGTTACGTTTTGAGTGTATGATACACATTAATAAAAATTCCGAAAGACGTAATCTTGAAGGTTACCTTCAATGACCTCAATAATCATGTCACAGGATAAACCCACAACGTTTCATTCCATACCACTGACAACTGTTTTCTCATACATTTCCATTTCTGAATTATTTGTCCATCAATGGACTTCTTAGCCTTCCAATCACTCATGCACAGTGCAATTGTTTACTCACTTATTAAAACTGATAACAAACAAAGATACCAGAATGAGAGTACTATATACGGTGTAAGTTATAAAGTTTCGACATGGTAGAAAATATGTAGACAACCTGGAAAACATAACTGATTGATATTGTTACAAAATCAACAGTTGTGAGTACAGAGTAACATAAGGGATACTACAAAACTGAATGAACTTTTAACGATATAGTGATTGTATAGAGTAACGTAAGAGATACGACAAAAATGAATGAGCTGGTGACAAAACAGCTATTGTATAGGGTAACACAAAATATATTATGGCATAAAAATATTTTTTCTAATTTCTTCGTCTCTCTTCTTTTGGTGGTTCAGGCGTCTTGTACAGTGCTGCATTCAGATTGTAATAATTGACAGATTTGGCACAGTCTACTTTATACCACCACTGACAAGAAAACTTAGCCTGGGAAAAGATGGTTCCATTCGGGCAGAGATAGCTATCTTGTATCCCACCAGCTTGACACATGTGCACCACCTAGTGAGAGCAATATAAACTTAGCCTAATCTTATATAAGATTAAAATACTATTATATTGGATTCAGACTAAGTAGTTTAGTAACACTGTTCACCTTATGTTGCTTAAACCTAACCCTATTAAAATGTTCAAACGTGTTATATCGCATCATGTTTAGTTTAACACATCGTATTCTCAAGACGGCTGGTATGGGTATTAAAACTTTAATTAAAATAAAGGACAGAACAAAATTTCGACCTTTTTCGGTTATCTTCAGGTTAACAAAAAGTTTAATACGTCATGTTACTTAAGCCTACCTCTATTAAGATTTATAAACCTTCGTTATTAAATCATTTTTAGTTTCACACGTCGTATTACTTAATCCTAGCCTTATTAAGTCACAGACTGTATTACTCAAATATAGAACCCCACGCTATTATAGCGGTATGCCTACGGATTTACCACGCTAAAATCAGGGATTCGATTCCCCTCGGTGGGCTCAGCAGATAGCCCGATGTGGCTTTGCTGTAAGAAAACACACACACACATTATTAAAATTTCGACCCATTAAGATTTTTCAACCTACCTTATCAAATCATGTTCAGTTTTACACATCGTATTTCTTAAGCCTAGCCCCATTAAGACTTTTAAACGTACCTTATCAAATCATGTTTAGTTTTACACATCGTATTTCTTAAGCCTAGCCCCATTAAGACTTTTAAACTTGCCTTATTAAATCATGTTTAACTTTACACGTCGCGTTACTTAAACCTAGTGTTATTAAACACTGTTAAAGTCTAGCTCCATTAAGATTATTCAACTCACTTTATCAAATCATATTTATTTTTACACATCATGTTACTTAAGCATAGCTTCATTAAGACTCTTCAACCTTTCTTATCAAATTATATTTAATTTCAAACCATATGCTCTTTGAATGGATTATTCAATTATTCAACGCCTGTTACACGATAGTCTAATCTTAAATGTAATGTTTAATTTAAATATAAAGCGATAAAACTAACTTAGTTGAGTTTTATTTTTCATCTTACCCATGTTCAGGTAGTATAATGAAGTACTATTATGGAAGACGCATAATAACAAATAGACACATCCTAAAAACATGGAAGTACAATTTTCTTTGTTGATTAGTTGATATAAGAGTTTTCGCACAAATCTGCCAGAGGGAAGGCAGCAACACACACATCTAGTGTTTGTGCTTTTCTCATTTGATCAATTATTGGAATTTGACTGTCATTCTCATAACGCACCCATGACCTCACAGCGTGTATTGTGATAACATAGGTAGAAAAACACTAACTGGGAATTTTAACATTCGCAGTCTCAGCACATAAGAACCTAGGATACACCTGATCTACAGATAAGATACAAATACTCATTAGAATTAAATTAAAGTTTTGTCAAGTCTGTGCTTGCTAAACTTATTAGAGCAGTACAGCGGTTTACCAACCTTGTCTTGTCTTGTTAGAGCAGTAAAACAGTTTACAAACCCTGTGTTGATCTTGTTAAAGCAGTACAACGATTTACCAATCTTGTGTTGTCTTGTTAGAGCAGTACAACAGTTTACAAACCTTGTCTTGTCTTGTTAGAGCAGTACAGCGGTTTAACAACCTTGTCTTGTCTTGTTAGAGTTGTACAGCGGTTTCCCAACCTTAAGTTGTCTTGTTAGAGCAGCACAGCGGTTTCCCAACCTTATGTTGTCTTGTTAGAGCAGTACAGTGGTTTCCCAACTTTATGTTGTCTTGTTAGAGCAGTACAACGGTTTAATGATCTTATGTTGTTTTGTTAGAGCAGTATAGCGTTGTACCAACCATGTGTTGGTCTTCATTAAGTGACTTTGTGAAGATTCACTGAAACGAGTAGAAGCGCTGTTCTTATCTATATGGAAATAGAAAATTGTGAACGTAGTTTTAATGAAGTTTGAGTATACGTTATTAGTTAATGTAAGCTCCTAATGTCACTGAGATTTTTTTCAAAAGTATATCTTTGCTGGGAAACATCGATGCATTGGGTATTAGTCCCTATGAGTTAAAAGGACATTTTAACTTGCCTCAGATCTACCCATTCCCCTCCACAACAATAGAAATGTAAGACTGCGGACTTATAACTCTAAAAATTGGATTTTAATCTCTAGGGTGTAGCTATGATTTTCGGAATAAATAAGTAACCTGTTTCACAGATTATTAAATCCCGTCCTCACGTATTTCGCATTTTACTCAATTAAAAACTGGTTTCAGTTTTAGTTACTTTAATCCTTACCTGACAAGAAGTTTCTAAATCTGCGTAGTACCCGTTAAGTGGTTGTTTAAGACAAGAGAAAGATGTCCGTATAATGGTGTTTAACGTGGGGTAGTCCACTCCGGCCTCACCGGGTATTCCATCTCCATCTGTATCTGGAGGTAGCGAAGCCACAACCAAGTCTGCATCATAACTTTTCTCTTCAGGCTGTGTCTCCATTGTGGACCTCGCTGGAGCCAAAGGATGACTTGGAGGTGCAGTTCTTCCACCAGATCTGGAAGGACGACTAGAAGGTACGTTGTACTCTTCGGTTATAGATGTCTGAGGTCTTAGTCTGCGTCTTCTCTGTCGTTGTCGTCGTTTGTTTCTGGCTATGCTAACTGGCCGTCTTCGAAGTACTGAAACATCTTCTGGGCGGTTATTATATTGCGAGTAGGAGTTGGTAATCTGCCCATATACAGGTTGTCGTGGAAATGTCATTATTTGCTTTGCTGACTCTTTTTGTTGCTTCTGTGACTCTATAACACTTCTCTCGAGTTCAGCATATAGTTCTTCAAGAGATTCACTTCCTTGACCATTGACAGTGGAGGCGGGTTGGCTAGAGGATTGAGGCTCACGGACGGGTTCCTCAAAGGCTTGATGGCTGCGAATCTTTTGAACACGCATGTTGTTATACTGTAATTCATTAGTGTATATCCGTTGCTGAGGTTGAGGAGCCTGTCTATGTTGGTTGTTATTGTGTTGGCGAGAGTAAATGTCAGGTTGTTGGCGATGTGGAACAGGCTGAGTGTATGTACGTTGCTCTTGGGAACGAGTTTCGTCAGGAGGAACATAGAAGGATTCCAGATGCTGCTGTTCTCTTTGTTGTTTGTGGTACTCATCGACACGTCTTTCTAAAGAAGCATATATTTCTTCCAGTGACGGTCCTCCTCTTGACGTTGTAGATGCTGGAAGACCTGCCTGCTGGGGTTCACTGGGAGCCTGTAATTGTCTGAAAGATGCTACAGGTGGAGCTGGTGAACGGACTGGAGGAGATGAAAGTGGTAATCGTTGGGCCTCATAATGCTGAGAAGGTAAATTTTGGCTTGTTTCGGGTTGTATTGGTGGATCTTGGGTCTCAGAATTTTCCTGAGAAGAACTACGTTGTGTCGAAGGAGATCGATTAGCTGGTTGTGGAGAAAATACATTCGGACTTACGGCTGATGGTTGCTTGTACACGTAAGCACTGGGGTCAAACAAATTATTGAGACGATTTGGTGTTCTGTATTGTTGATTCTCATGCAAATATACATAGCCTTGACCCACAACACTGACCACTAAACCTAGTGGGTAAAATGATAGTTAAAATAGTCTCGATAACACTAGTTACTAAATCTCACAAAAGAGATAAGTATTTTTCACAGTGATGTTTAAATTTGATAATAACTGTTGTTAGGCCTAGCAGAAGAAACATTTGCTAGAAATTGACAATAATTGCTGCTAGAACTATGTAGAAGAAATATTTGTTTAAATTTAATAATACTGGTTGCTAGGTGCAGTAGAAGAATTATTTGCTAAAATTTGGTGATAGATTCTGCCAGGTAAGACAAACGACACGTGAGTTATAATAGTATTGATATGAAATGGCTGCCACTATTTGCTGTCATTTTAATGCCACAAATACAGAAATTTCTCATAAACGTTTATTAAATACCTAAAGCCAACAAGTATCTGAAGTTAAATAGATTTTTATAAGAAATAATTCTGAAACATCATTCCTATAAAATACTCTCTCTTACGTGTAAGTACGTTTAAACAACAGTACGCTAGGTCATCTATGGTAATGAGAAATATGACTTAGAAAGTTCTTATCTTTATAGACAAGTAAAGTATGCGTGAGAAACATATTTACACTATCATGAGATGTCTGACAGAAAAGGCTGTTCTATGTAAAATAATGTAAAGTATGACAGAAAAGGCTGTTCTATGTAAAGTAATGTAAAGTATGACAGAAAAGGCTGTTATATGTAAAGTAATGTAAAGTATGACAGAAAATGCTGTTCTATGTAAAGTAATGTAAAGTATAACAGAGACGGCTGTTTTATATAAAGTATGACAGTGTGTGTGCGTTTTTCTTATAGCAGTTAGTTGATTTTATTTGTATTATGTCGTATTTAAACTCTGTTGACGCTAATTCTAGTTTGTACATAGTACCTGGAATTGTTATTTGATTTTTAAGTTCATCGGAATCAATACCGTTCAGATAAAAAGCAAAAATGAAATGTCCAAAAATATCTATTCTCTTTGTCTGTTTTATTTGGAACTGATAGATGCTCAAACTGGTAAAAAATGTTTAATAACAATTCCCTTACCGACGAGAAGGAGGACTTTCTTCATGGTATCGAACTGTAAGAAAGCAAAGTCATCTTATTGGCAAGAAACATTAACACAAATATAGGTAAAACATATGTAGTGTTAAAACATGTGATAAATTAGATTATTGTGAACATACTCGATGTAATATAACTCATAATTTTAAAGACAACGTAAGAATAATTGAATATTTACAGAACTCATGATCTGAGCCTTAACCAATCACAGCACATTTGAAAGTGATAAGACATAAATAATTATTAATCGTGATACATTTAAACAATTAAAAGTAAGCTACCAAACGTGTAATGCTTTTGGAACAGTTTTTATATTTGATTTAGGAGCGGAGATAGAACGTTATTCTAAATTAGGGAGTGCTAGCGCAGATAGCTCTCAAGTAGCATTGCACGAAATTCAAAAAAAAAACAACCAAACAAGCCAATTCAATGAGTACCAACAATTAAAACACCCCAGCAAGAACCGATTTGTTGTGTATTTCACAGGAGTGAAAAGAAAAGAAAAAACTTTTTCAAAATTTAATTTTTGTTGATACAATGACTGAAAAACTCGCAAAATCAACTCTGTCTCTTTCTAAGCCCTAGTTTAGTGCTGTTAAATATTAAGATATAACACCCCGGCTAACACATCTAACATATATGTAAGTGCAACAAAGCTGTCTTCACACCTAATAATACTTAAATACACCCAATCAGAACAAGTTAGTTCCTTAAGGCGAAACTAGACTTCAACTTGGTAATGAGTATAGCAAATTAAAAATAGTTTTCTTCTTAGCTCCTTACTTATTAAGATCATAATACATTGTCTCTTCAACACGTATCCTCTGTATTAACGATATTTTCGGATGTTATTTTACCTGATTTATACATGGATGTAACAAAGCTACTATGATATTCAACAAATTCTTGAATACGATGAAGCTTTATTTTTATTTTTTGTTTAATTTCGCGCAAAGCTACTCGAGATTTGTTTGTTTGTTTTTGAAATTTCGCACAAAGCTACTCGAGGGCTATCTGTGCTAGCCGTCCCTAATTTAGCAGTGTAAGACTAGAGGGAAGGCAGCTAGTCATCACCACCCACCGCCAACTCTTGGGTTACTCTTTTACCAACGAAAAGTGGGATTGACCGTCACATTATAACGCCCCCACGGCTGGGAGGGCGGTCATGTTTGGCGCCATTCGGGCGCGAACCCGCGACCCTCAGATTACGAAAGCGCACGCCTTAACGCGCTAGGCCATGCCAGGCCTGCTACTCGAGAGCTATCTGCGCTTGTCGTCCCTAATTTAGCAGTGTAAGACTAGAGGGAAGGCAGCTAGTCATCACCACGCACCACCAACTCTTGGGCTACTCTTTTACCAACGAATAGTGGGATTGACCGTTACATTCTAACGCCCCACGGCTAAAAAGCGAGCATGTTTGGTGTGATGGGGATGCGAAGCCGCGACCTTCAGGTTACCAGTCGCACACCTTAACCCACCTGGTCATGCCGGGCCTACGATAAAGCCTAACAACTACTCAAACTTAACAAGACTTTTGTATTGTCCAATATTTGATCATATATAAGTTGTTATTAGTTTATTTATTCCCAAAGTACTATTCTATATTACGTTCAGTGAATCATACCAAACATCTCACCTGATATGCCGAACGATAACCAACTCTTCCTTCCAGAAATATGTCCCATCCACTATGACTCTACTCTTTTATACCGTTCTAGACTTTGCTGTGCTATTTTTCAAGGTTTCAAGTTTCTCTCACCTGTCCTTGTGGACTCAAGGTTTCTTCCGTGGAATCCGGGTTAGACCTGAGGGACTAACCTTGCAGCTTACTTGAGCCATCACTTCATCCTAATTCACTACAAGTTTACCAGTTCGTCATCGCAAAAACAGAGAAACAAACAACTTCTAAAAAATCCAACACACCTTTTCAAGAACATCAATTAAAACGAGTTTGATAAATGAATAATTAAACGACTTTTTTCAAAAATATTCTTATAATTGTTGTATATGGTACATTTAATGGGAGTAGTTATCAAACGAAAGTTAATATTGTTACGGTTGTTGTAATACAACTGAGTTAAAATTTGAATCGTTACGATAAACACAAAAGAAAGTTAGTATATGGTCTACTTAATGGGAGTATTGTTATCAAATGTGTGTGTTTTTCGTATAGCAAAGCCACAAAGGGCTATCTCCTCAGCCCAATGAGGGGAATCGAACCTCTGAGTTTAGCGTTGTAAATCCGGAGACATACCGCTGTACTAGCGGGGGCATATGTTACCAAACTTCTGGAACATATATTCAATGTATACTAGCATTTTATCAAGACAAATAAATTTATTAAATACTCTAATCAAATCAAATATATTTTTGTTGTTTTTTTAATCAGTAGAGCTAAACAATGGCTATCTGTGCTGTCCCCATCGCAGGTATCAAAACCTGATGTTTAGTGTTACAAACTCTCAAACTTACCGCAGAGTTAACGAGAGACAAAATTAAATATAGTAAATGTAATACGTAACATTTGGTAGAGTTTAAACTGTCACGATGTATATTGTAGAATAAATAATATTAAAAACATATCCAGAGAATGACTGTCATTGTATAATATTAAAAACATATCCAGAGAATGACTGTCATTGTATAATATTAAAAACATATCCAGAGAATGACTGTCATTGTATAAGTTACAGAAAAAATGTAATTAAACAAAAATCTCGGAGATTCATTTCAAGAGCATAAATTACGGAATAAGTATAATTACATTAAGATTTATTTTCATAATGAGAGTATGGTAAACCTGCTGAGTGAAACCGGTAACAGAAAGTAGGTGACCTTATTTAGAAACATTTGTGTTGCATATAGTTGTTCCACTCTACCAGAAGCCTTCTGCAAGATCCATCGCTTACTGTACACATTATTAGAACTGGTTTATCACCTGTACGCGTTTAATTTGTTTCGTCTACAGCTTCTTGCATAATAACAAGTTACACTGTATCGCTAGTCACATGACCGTTTTATGATTGTGATTTCTTACCTAATAACTCAGTCTGACAGATAAAATCGTACGATATTGTTAGTCACGTGATTATCTTGCAAATATGGTTTCTTAGCCAATAACTCGGCCTCATACATAAAAGTATTACTATCTATTAAGTGCAACACCAGCACTAGATAGGTTCCATATTTTCAGTCAGCAATGTTGTCTCGTCTGTCATCTGGTATAGTGACTCATTTCCTTTCTAAACTTAATAGTGAATAAATCTCTGGCTTAATGTTAACTAAAAATATTCAAGTCGTTGGTTATGTGTTACATTATGTTTGTAGTTTAAACCTGCATAAGCCACTGGTTGTGTGATACACGCTGTTCGTAGTTTAAACCTGCAGAAGCCACTGGTTGTGTGATACACGCTGTTCGTAGTTTAAACCTGCAGAAGCCACTGGTTGTGTGATACACGCTGTTCGTAGTTTAAACCTACATAAGCCACTTGTTGTGTGGCACATTTTGTTTACTTCCTTAGCATTCTCAAAATACAACCTGTGTGTTATACATTTATTAGTCAGCTAAAGAAGAAATAAGTCAATGGCTGTGAGACTCATGTGGTTGATTAGTTAAAAAAAACAAAACACAACTCACTGACTGTGTGGTTCGGTATGACTTGTTAGCTAAGGACCACATGACTCAGTGACTGTAAAATTTATGTTGTTTTAGCTAAAGTTTACACAAGCCATCCCCACGGCCACGTGATTCGCGTCGTTCTTTGGTAAATACAAGTAATACATTTGTAGCCCATGTGGCTGGTTCAGTTAGTATGTCCGTAACTCACTACTTATCTGACTTCGGTAATGGGTTAGTTAAACAACACATAACCTGCTAGGTGTGCGACTCTTTGTTGTTTAACTAAATATTACATACTTGTCTTGAAACTTCCGGGATTTCTGTATGATATAACGCTACAGTTTTTGAGATGACCAGTTTAGAATTGTTTGAATAATTCTTTATGTGTTAATTATGTGTTTTATTGAAGCCATTAATACGTAATGAGTTCAATTAGAAGAAATATCCTTATTAAACACAAAATATTATGATTCTAAGCGTTTGTGTAATGACTTTCTCGTTGAAGGAAACATCATCTAACCAGGTGGACATATACCACCTTCCTTGATTGAAAATCGTCCTGCACGGTGGACATACACATCTTCCTTAGTGAAACTATCGTCCTACACGGTGGACACATGCATTTTCCTTGGTGAAAACATCATCTTACTCGATGGACATATACATCTTCCTCGGTAAAAACATCGTCCTACACGGTGGACATATACATCTTCCTTAGTGAAAACATCGTCCTACAGGATGGACATATACATTTTCTTTCGTGAACACATCATCCTGCAAAGTGGACATATACATCTTCCTTGAAAGAACATCGTCTTACACGGTGGACATATACATCTTCCTTGAAGAAAACATCGTCCTACACGGTGGACATATACATCTTACTTGGTGGTAACATAGTCCTACACGGTGGACATATACATTTTTTTGGTGAAAACATCGTCCTACACGGTGGACATATAACTCTTCCTTGATAGAACATCGTCCTACACAGTGGATATATACATCTTCCTTGGTGGAAACATAGTCCTACACGGTGGACAGATACATCTTCTTTGGTGAAAACATCGTCCCATAAGGTGGACATATAACTCTTCCTTGATAGAACATCGTCCTACACAGTGGATATATACATCTTCCTTGGTGGAAACATAGTCCTACACGGTGGACAGATACATCTTCTTTGGTGAAAACATCGTCCTACAAGGTGGACATATACATCTTCCTTGGTGAAAATATCGTCCTACTTGGTGGACATATACATCTTCCTTGGTAAAAAACATCGTCCTACACGGTGGACATATGCATCTTCTTTGGTTAAAACATCGTCCTACACGGTGGACATATACATTTTCCTTGCTGAAGTCATCGTCCTTCAAGGTGGACATATACATCTTCCTTGATAGAACATCGTCCTACACAGTGATGGAAACATCGTCTTCTTTCCTTGAAAGATTTTTCATGATAAAAACGACATTTCTTTTTTTCTACCATTTTGCTCTTCAGAAGATACATCGCGTCTTTTCACATTAAGGTCTTTTTTTTATTATTCAAATAAATATTTATAGCAAAGTTAGTGATATTTTATCCGCGACCTTGATGAGACCTTATTATCTGCTCAAACATCTTTCGCTCTTATGTAGACTGACCTTATTTTTATGTAGAACTTTGTTTATACTACAACAGCAAGGCCAAAGAAGTCTTCGTGAAGCTGGCCTTCACCTCCAAAAAATACATTACTTTTATGGCTTATGTGACTTTTATTTAAAGTTAAATCAAATAGCTTTGTGTTATGTTGTGGCAAAATCACCGAGTTATGAGATTTATGAGAAATAAAATGTACATCGTTTTAGTTTCCAGGTGCAAATTTCCTGTTAGTCGTATGACAAAGAAGAAAACTGAAATAATAGCGAATACGAAAGAAAAACACGTATATTCTCCTGATGTTTTAAAACTTGTGAACTTATAAAATTTGTTGTAAGGTAGAATATTAATGTAAAAACAAAATGTTTATTATTTGTTGAAAATTAAACATAACAGTTCAACAACTCTTGTTAAGTTACGTCTTTTTAACTGTAGCGCTTAGAAAACTCTGCACTTACCAAATGAAAGCTCCTCTGAATAACTCAACCGTGAACAAGCGATGTTCCTCTCAATACGATGGCACAGAATTCGATTTTCCTAACAAATGTTCAAATACTTTAATAAGTTAGATACTCGAATGTAAGAGAATATTCTGATATTCCTGGTAACCTATTATTATACCACGTGACGTGTAAAGCATAGCCTGGTACTTGCTATAGTCAACAAGAAACGTTTACGATACACATTTGGACATAGTTTTTAAGCCTTAATCAATAAAATATTGCGATGTTTAGAGAAATAAGAGCCTTATTGGAAAACCAGATATCATTAGCTAATGAATATGAGTGAGTCTTCTGGTGGATATTATATAAAAATCATATAACGAATAACTTATAATGAACATTTACTACTTTACATATTATATAAAAAATCATATAACGAACATTTACTACTTTACATATTATATAAAAATCATATAACGAATAACTTATAATGAACATTTACTACTTTACATATTATATAAAAAATCATATAACGAACAACTTATAATAAACATTTACTACTTTACATATTATATAAAAATCATATAACGAATAACTTATAATGAACATTTACTACTTTACATATTATATAAAAATCATATAACGAATAACTTATAATGAACATTTACTACTTTACATATTATATAAAAATCATATAACGAATAACTTATAATGAACATTTACTACTTTACACGCTTATATATTGTGTAGGTCTTACGAAATAATTATAGTTTATACTAAATGAAGCTGCTATTTAATGACATTGAAACGTAAAACTAATAACTTAAATGGGATATATTTATATCTTTAGTAGTCTTCCCATAAAATTTGTTTGATCTGCCAAGTTTAGAACTTAATACATGATATCTTTCTATAACAAGTTACGGTATTGAATTTTGAGCATCATGAATAACGTCAATAAATAACTGACCAATCAAATTAGGTTACTAGCTTCTGACGTAAAACGTAAAGATATTTAAAAATCAACTAGGTAGACATATTGCCGTCTCTATATTAAAAATATACTGATACGAATCTGGAAAAGAGCAAACTATGTAAGAAGTCTTTCAGGTAAAATGCAAGGAACATCACCAGACAACATACTTAAAATCTACAAAACGTACATTAGATCGACAATAGAATATGCATCACCTGCCTGGATTAACATAGCACCCACACATGTACAGAAACTTCAACGTATACAAAATTCAGTACTAACTTCAGCATATAAAATACCACGTAGCACCTCAACCACATTCATGCACAAGTATGCAAACATAGACACAATATCTGAAAGACTCTTGCATAATTCTCTAAAATATTTCAATAAGAATTGGCATAAAAATGACTTAATGTGTGATCTCGACAGATATCACGTACATGATGTAAATGGTCCTAAATACCTCTCCCCTTTTAACATATATTCAAGAAATGTAACACAAGCTGGCCACTATGCACTAGACACTTAGTCCTTGTTTCTTTTTTTATTATTGTAATTATTATTTTCTTTTTAATCATTATTTTTTTCTCTCTTTTTGAATTATTATTCAAGTATTGGATAATAATTATTATTATTACTTTCTTTTTTTGTGTGTGTGTGTGTGTGTGTTACTACAAGTAGTAGTAGCATTCTCTCTATCAAGAAAAAGGAGAAAAATACAAAAAAAAAATATATATATGAAAATACAAAAAAATAAAAAATGAAGAAAAATAACACAAGAGAAATAATAAAAGGAGAAAAAAAAACAACTTGTTCGTCCATGCATGGACTGAGCCCTGAAATGGGCCTGAGTATGATGTTATACTTTTACTCTGGCCCAAAGCTTAAAAAAAACAAACCCAAAAAAAACACCTAAAGACAGACGCTATAATCGTTCGGGAGGGAGGAAGAGGTCAAATGTACCTGACCCTCCTGGGTATTTAATAACATCAATACCCAAATACCGACACAGTGAAACTTGAAACTTGCCGTCTCTAACTTTTCAAAGTTGTCATCTCATAAATTTTTGTTTCACTCGATTAATAAGTGACGTAACTTGAAAAATTGTTCAAATACATTTTGTTATTTGTTTGTTTTAGCATAAAGCTACTGAACTGGCTAATCTGTGTTTTACCCATTACCACTGTCAGAACCTGATTTGTAACATTATAAACCCACAAATTTACCACTGATGTATGGAAGACAACCCATTTAATAAGTTCAAAGAAATATTTTATGTTGCTGGTCCTTTTATTCTATGGTCTGTTCGATATCCTTTGGTTGTTGATATCCTGTTCCAGTTTAAACAACGCTGCTGATGAAAGACAGTGTAATATAACATAATAAATCATCTCTTGTTGTCAGTGTTAAAGAATGTATTGTATGTTAAGTTACATTGATTAATGTTTGGGTATTGATACGAGATGTTTAGCGAAAGCCGGTTCATTACAATAAAGTACTCACCATGAGTTACCTCGGTAATAATACACTATTATGTACCAGAATTTTAAGTGGTCAAAGGTTCTGGATCTAAAAAAAAGTAATACTGAGTTATCATTAAATCTGATCAAGAACTGCAAATGAACATTCATTATTACCATGAGATATCCAACCACACCGTGTGATTGATAGTTTTCATTATTACCATAAGACATCCCACCATACTGTGTGATTGATAGTTTTAGCAAGGACCTGTCGTTCCTTTGTGATTATACAAAGTAAGCTAAACTCTGTTATTATTACACGAAGAATTTATTATCTAAGTTCTGGAGAATGAAAATTCAGGTCTTAGCAACTTGCTTTAAATAGATGAGACATAAAGTTTGGTAGCGCATACACAACATGGCTACAGTAAAACGAGTCACCGGTATTAATCACTACCTTGTAAGGAATGCAGTTTGGACGACGAAGATGGAGTTTAGAGTAAAAGAATCCAGTCCAACCATCTCGAGATGTCTCTACTTTCTGTTGAAATCATTGAAGATTCTGGGTATTCGTTTAAAAATTGAAGAAACTGATGAGCCTTCTACTGGACGTATCCTCAACCTATCAAAATTATGGCAAATTCTCATCTGGCTGATGGTTACGTCAAGTATCTTCAAGGAGCTCCTAACGATCACATTTTTTAAAAGTACCACGACCGAGATACTTATAGCAATTTTTACTTTATTTGGAACTTTCGTATGGGGAGTTACCATGACACTCCTGAATAAAAATAACAAAAAACTGTCAAACATACTCAGAAAACTCGATTCCAGTGACGTAGTACCGGCATTGAAGTGTCGGAAAGAAAAGAATGGTTTCAGAATCAGAGTTAATCTTACTGTTCTGTGCATCTGGTCTGCTGGATTCGCTTGTTTTATTCTTGAATTAAGTCGCCAGCTCTTTTATGGCGATCAAGAGTTATCAAGATCTGTAGATAAGATGGAAGATGTGACGCAGAAGGCTCAAACTTACAAAAACATCTTACATTGGTTCGATATTTGTCTTATTGACCTCTTTATGTTACCTGCTCTCTCCTTAAGCATCGCTCTCTTCTCCTTCTCCTGCGTGTTGCTCCGTGCTAAGTTTAAAAAGTTTAACGAGAACGTGAATTCTCTGACGTTTAGAGACATCACAGTCACAGACATGAGAAACATACGCGTGAGGCACCACCGTCTTTGCAGGTATATTGACGACATGAACTGTGTGTTTTCTACAGTTGTCCCATTATGGTACATGGTGATTATTCTGAACATATACTGTCTTACTTATATTCTGATTGAAAACTATCACCAAAAGAACATGTTATACTTTGTCGGTCCTTGGTTGCTGTTATCTATCTTCAGTTCCTTACTAAACTTCTTTCTCTTGTCAGAACCGGCCTACGGAGTGGCTCGCGACGCTCGCGCTCTGCTCCCTACCGTCTACTTCTTTACACAGACACATACTAACAGAGAACTATACCGAGAGGTCCACATCTTCATATCTAGACTGAACGGTCCAAGTATCGGTTTGAATGGAGCTGATGCATTCGTTATAACACGAAGTTTCACTTTCAGTATGATAGGAGCTGCAGTCAGCTTTCTGGCCATCTTACTGCAAATGAATCCTGATATCAAAAGAGTAATGGGTATCTAGTTACCAAAACTAGTCATGGTGATTAAATTGTCTAATGAGCAAAATTACCAGTTTGGCTATCACGTCAATACTCTAACCAACTTGGCCAAATTAAATTATAATTGTTCACTATTATTAGCCAAACTGGCAATGATAACAAAAGTTAAATTAGCCAGAGTATCTAAACTACCACAACTGATAACGGTGGTTGAGTAAAGGTACTTAACTGACCAAAGTGTAATCGTATCTTACAATAAAAATATTTGATTTTTGCACATTTATTTTCATGTAACATGAATAAGTTTAAACTTTCTTTTTCTTATGTGAAGAAGGACATTCTTAACACAGTAATGTTATAATTTCTTAGGACGAAATGTTCAACATGTTTGTGTATTGATTTTAACAATAAACGAAATGTTCAAGAACAGAAGAATGTTATCAAAAAACTGGAATATTAAGAAAAATTAGCTGGATATTGTCTTATACGAATGTGGCTTTACCTGGATGTTGTCTTACATATATGTAGCCCTACCTGAAAGTTGCCTTATATGAATGTGGCCCTACCTGGATGTTGTCTTACATGTATGTGGCCCTACCTGAATGTTGCCTTACATGGATGTGGCCCTATCTGAATGTTGTCTTACATGTATGTAGCCCTACCTGAATGTTGCCTTATGTGAATGTCGCCCTACCTGGATGTTGTCTTACATGTATGTAGCCCTACCTGAATGTTGCCTTATATGAATGTGGCCTTACCTGGATGTTGTCTTACATGTATGTGGCACTACCTGAATGTTGTCTTACTTAGATGGGGCCCCACGTGGATGTTATCTTAGATGGATGTAGCCCTACCTGAATGTTGTCTTACATGTATGTGGCACTACCTGAATGTTGTCTTACATAGATGGGGCCCTACGTGGATGTTATCTTAGATGGATGTAGCCCTACCTGAATGTTGCCTTACATAGATGGGGCCCTACCTGAATGTTGTCTTACATGGATGTGGCTCAATTTGAATGTTGTCTTACATGGATGTGGCCCTACCTGGGTGTTATCTTACATGTATGTAGCTCTACCTAAATGTTGTCTTACATGGATGTAGCCCTACCTGAATGTTATCTTATATGGATGTGGCCCTACCTGAATGTTGTCTTACATGGATGTGGCCTTACCTGGGTGTTATCTTATATGAATGTGGCTCTACCTGAATGTTGTCTTACATGTATGTAGCTCTACCTAAATGTTGTCTTACATGGATGTAGCCCTACCTGAATGTTATCTTATATGGATGTGGCCCTACCTGAATGTTGTCTTGCATGGATGTGGCCTTACCTGGGTGTTATCTTATATGAATGTGGCTCTACCTGAATGTTGTCTTACATGGATGTGGTTCTAAACTAAACTAAACTAAACTAACGTGGCAGGGGTTCAGTTTAGAGAGAGAGAAATCAGAAGAGTTCTCTCTCCAACCGGGGTGTTCAGGAACGTTGGGGTTCCTCTTCGTCCCCTTTCGTGGATTGTTATTAAGATTAAGTGGTAGTTTTTTATTATTATTATTTTATTTAATAGATTAATTATTGTTATTATTCTTGACTTTTTGGGTGGAGGCAAAGGCAGCAGTGGAAAGAAAGACCGGGACCTGTTCCGAAAGGAAGAAGTTGGGCAGATGTGAACATGAATATAATTCATTCAAATCCAGATCAAATCAAACGGCACGATTCAGGGTCTGGCAAAAGAGTTGCCTGGGCTGGGATCTAGGAATCCAATGCCTAAAGATTTTGATGTGGGGGAAACAGGAGTGCCCCGAGAAAACAACTTTCACACGACAGGCGCCGAAAGTTTTGCCTGTCGTGTGCCCTGTACCTGAAAAAAGGAATTCATGTTAATAACATGGATTTTATTTATTTAGATTCTTTGTTGAGTGGATTGTGATTTTGAAATATGTTGTAAGGTGATATGTATTTTGTTGGTGCACTTGATAATTTGTGTAGTGATGCCGTTAGTTTGTTTCTATTTTCTGCTTTTAGATAATATTTGAGAGCAAGTTCTGTTATTCTATCTCTTATAGTTGGTAAATTACTAATTTGGTGTAGATAATTTGTTGGCGTAAATGATGGTAGGCTGAATGCGAATTTTAATATTCTGTTTTGTTGCACTTGGATTTTCTGGAGTGTGTTGTTTGACATATTGTATGTTACTTGACATCCGTACTCTATTAGTGGACGGATGTAAGCCTTGTATATTTGTATAATGGTGTTCGGTGCGCATTTCGATTGTTTACCAGTTATAGTCTTTAGATATGAAATCCTTTTTCTGATTGTTGAGTGTATATTGTTTATGTGTTTTTTCCATGTTAGTTTTGTGTCGAAAGTGACGCCAAGGAATGTGATGTTTTTGCTCATGTTAATGGTTGTGTTTCCAAGTGATAGTTTTATTTTCTTTAGATTTTTTCTTTGCTTCTTTAGTTTTCTATAGAAGGTGATTGCTTGTGTTTTTGTTGGATTTAACACGACCCTCCACTTGTTGCTCCATGTTGAGACGTTGTTTAACGATTCTTGTACGCGAGACATGGCCATTACTGGGTTTCTGGAGGTGCTCCAGATTGCGATGTCGTCTGCGTATTGTGAATTGTGTGTGTATGTTAGATTTGGAAAAGGTATGTCACTGACGAAAATTATGTATAGAAGTGGAGAGAGGACTGATCCTTGGGGCACTCCTGCCGTTATATTAAATAATTTGGATATGGTTTTATTGACTTTTACTTGTGCTGTTCTATTGGTTAGGAAATTTGAAATCCATTTGACTATCGTGGGATTTATTTGTAGGTGATTTAGTTTGTATATGATGGCGTTGTGCCAAACGCTGTCGAATGCTTTTTTGACATCTAGGAATACCCCGATGGTTACTTGATTGTTGTTGTAAGCTTTGTAGATTGATTCGGTGAGTCGTGTGAGGTGATCTGTTGTTTGTCTATTTTTTCTGGAGGCATTTTGAGATTCTGGAAGGAAATTGTTTGATTCGCAAAAATGGAGGAGACGGTTGGAGATAATTCTCTCCATAAGTTTGCCAAGGCAGCTTAACAGACTGATGGGGCGGAAATTATCTGGATTTGTTCTGTTAGTTTGTTTCTTGGGGATCGTTGTTATGATGGCTTTTTTCCACGTGTCAGGGTAATACCCGGTCGCTAGTGAAATGTTCATGATGTTTGTGAGGTGTTGTAGTAGGAGAGTGGAACTTTTTTTCAGAATAATATTTGGTATTTGGTCATGTCCGGGGGAAGTGTTCTTCAAATTTTTGATATTAATCTTTAGTTCGGTTATGGTTATTTTTCTATTGATTGAATTTGAGTATGCTTCTAGTGTCTCTCCGGGAAATCCTGGTGAGAATGAAGCTTGGTTTGTATTTATGTAGTTGTTGACATGGTGTTGGTGTTGTGTGTTAAAATCTACTGAGTTTAAATCGCTCTACCTGAATGTTGCCTTATATGAATGTGGCCCTACCTGGATGTTGTCTTACAAGGATGTGGCCCTACCTGGATGTTATCTTATATGAATGTGGCTCTATCTGAATGTTGCTTTACATGGATGTGGCCCTACCTGGATGTTGTCTTACATGGATGTTTCAGAAAAGACTGGAACTTTTAATAAGTAGCAATCAGATAAAAGTTTTTGAAACTTTTAGTAAGTGAGAGACAACTGAAAGAACCTGGATAATTCTTAACCTAGAATGATAATATTTGTGGTATCTAAGTAACCTAATTCTACCTAACATTAACTTTTTATAGTTGAGTCTTAAATGGCATGATGTGGAACAACGAAAGATTGGAGATTTTGAGAATGAAACAACAATTAAAAGTTTAGTTATAAGATTTTAAAATAAATTACAGTAACTTGAAGCAAACGTTGATTACATATTTATACAAAACAAAAGGTTGCTTCTTGAATAAATATGAAAAAGGTCAACAAAATAACGTGAGAGTTACAGGATAATCATGTCGGTAATGGGCATGTTCAGACAGAAGAGCCAACAGAGGACAAAGACTCAAGTGTCAGACCGGAGTGTCTTTAGTGGCTGACCTTCAAAAGGCTGAAGAAAATGTTTTGTTTTCTTTGTGTTTGTTTGATTGTTCAAACTTAGTTTAACATATAATTAACGTAATTTTTATTGAACATAAATGTAGTTATTAATGTTTAGCTTAAATATAAACTGTGTGACTGTTCAAATTCAGATTAACGTATGTAATTTTGTCCGAAGCTTAGTGATTCTTACGTTTACTATACATTCTGAGAAACAAAAATGTTATAAATTAGATATGGAAAGTACCGATATAGAAGATACTCATAAAAATGTATTCAAACAACTCATTTGCATTTTTTCTTTGTTCATTACCCCCTCACGAGAGTCAATTTCTACCCCAGCCTCTCACTGATGTAGGATGTTAATGCTGAAACAGCTTCCGTCCCAGTCACGCCTTTAAAAGTGTAATGTTTTTTTCTTGACATATTTCTATATAAACTTAGCTAGAATAATCTAGAGATAGTAATAATGTCAATATGATATTCTGTATATAAACCAATCTTATTGTAATGTGTTTTGCTATTCTTTGTTGCGTTTATCAAATTCATTAATAAATGGTCCAATAAAATCAGTTTCCTTTGTACAACTTGGATTTGGTCAAAGCAAATTAATAAACCTAAGCTGTTTCTTTGCTTTGTTTGTTTTTGAAATTTCGCGCAAAGCTATACGAGGGCTATCTGCGCTAGTCGTCCTTAATTTAGCAGTATAAGTCTAGAGGGAAGGCAGCTAGTCATCAACACCCACCGCCAACTCTTGAGCTACTCTTTTATCAGCGAATAGTGGGATTGACCGTAACATTATAACGCTCTCACAGCTTAAAGGACAAGCATGTTTGGTGTGACGGAGATTTGAACCCGCGACCCTCGGATTACGAGTTGAGCGCCTTAACCCACCTGGCCATGCCTGGCCAAACCTAAGCTAAAGTGTATTAAACGAGACAACTTACTCAAAGTTCAAAACACATGATAAATAATCTACACTAGACGGAGAAAGATACTGTGAAAACGAAATATTGTTTCCCAATATAACACATGTTGAACACACCCTAAAAATTAACCCTAGAATTATCTTTAAAATACATGGTATTCTATTTATCGTATTTGACAGTGATTAAATCCGTAAATACATTCTTCTAAACTATTTAAGAGGTGTACAACTGGTAACACTTGACAGGATAAGAAACCTAGAGTTAAACTGCTATCCGTAAAAGGTCTACAACTGGTAACACTTGATAGGATAAGAAACCTAGAGTTAAAATGCTATCTGTAAAAGGTGTACAACTGGTAACACTATCCGTAAAAGGTGTACAACTGGTAACACTTGATAGGATAAGAAACGTAGACTTAAACTGCTATCCGTAAAATGTCTACAACTGACAATACTCTGCATGACAATAAAACAGGCATTTGCAGTTTTGAAGCAGAAACTAGAAATTGTCAACAGATTAAAAAATACGAGTGTATAATAGGCCTTAAGTATTTTGATAAGTTAAAGATAAGAAAATGGAGTAACGTAAAAATAAATCCATTTTAAAGACTAGAGTCTACTTCGATCACACCACAGTAGTTTTGGTTTATAGAACTGTTTTCAGTATTTTATTAATGTATTATTGTCACATGCATTGACAATGCAGTTCATTTGCTCACAAATTTCACGTATCCACGAATTATTGTCCTACGTACCTCGCGGGTAAATAGAATTTCATTATCGCTGTTTGTATAAGTATTGTGTACTGTCACCCAAATACGGATAACAATATAACAGCCAAAACTCTTCTGATAGTCCTAGAATAGAACTATATCAAAGAAGGAGTCGATACGGCTGAACTCATGTTGAGGAATTACTCATCTTTTAAAACGGTCCATCAACTTATTTCGGTTATTAGCACTAAGTTACACAAAGGATACCTGTGCTTGAAGTCCCTAATTTCCAGCTGATAGACTAGAAAGAAAATAGCTGGTCAACAACAGTCACGACCAAATTTTAGATGCTCTAATCGACGTCATTTCTATCATGTACCCACGAGTTTTGACGAAATCGGCAAACGAAGCTCGAATCTCGAATTCATAGTCTACCACACGAAACACTGAGCCATGTACCATTGACGATGTAGTCTAGATGTCTAGTTGCTGGTGTCTCGACTTTTGTGGGTTCGTGTTGAACCGGATGGTAATAAATGCAGATCAAATTAACGACGCTTGTCTCTGTAGAAGCTAGAAAAATAAGCAATTCTACAAAAAAAAATTGAATAGCAGATATTGGTCAGACATGATAAAATTCCACACTAGATAGAAAATGAAAGACTGACACTACAGTATAGTCCTAACCCAAGAAATGGGCAACACATGCGGCAGCCATCCATAATTAAGCAGTAATAGACAAGAAGGAAGGCAACTGGTCATCACCACCCGCCGCCAACTATTGGACTACTCTTTTACCAACGAATAGTGGGATTGACCGTCACTTTAAAACACCCTCACGGCTGAAACATCTTTAGTGTGACGGGATTCGAATCCGCCATCCTCGGATTATGAGTCGAATGTCTTAACCACCTGGTAATAGTTAAATAATCGTCAGTACGATAGTTGTTTCTAAAGATATTAATTTAAACTACTTTATATAAATAATAACATGCAGACCTAACATTAACTTTGTTAATATTTCAATTCGTTGGAGGGTCCAATCAGCACCATAGTTTTCATGCGAACTCTCTGTTCTACTGACAATTCTCTACGTTTTATAAGCTGCAGCATGACATAAAAAAATTAATATATAGTGTTAAACACTCTTTTTATCAGGTTTTATTTGTGGAGTATTGTTATATTGATTTCTTCCAGCTTCTTTCTACACAGTTAAAACACCGCATTGGGTACCATAAAAGTCATTTCAAACCTTAAATTTAATTGTTTTGTTCATTCAAGCAGAGCCCTTATGATACGCTCTTGGTACATCTGTTTGGGAATTCCAAAAAATTATAAGTATTCTCACCTTGGCTCAATCAGTTTGTCAACAGGGATTAGTGAAGGATTACCATAGCATTGGAATTTCCATTCTGTAATGACATGGAAGAACTAGCCGCATGAAATGGGAAAATTTACAAATCATTATCTTGTCCTAACATCTTTGGGTTCGATTCCCCATCACACTAAACATACTCACCCTTTCAGCCATGAGGACGTTATAATGTGACGGTCGATTCCACTATTTGTTGGTAAAAGAGTAACCCAAGAGTTGGTGGTGGGTGATGATGTCTAGTTGCCTCCTCTCTAGTCTTACACTGCTAAATTAGTGACGGCTAGCGTAGATAGTCTTCGTGTATCTTTGCGCGAAATTTAAAACAAACCAAATTTAACATCTTTACACAATACTGTAAATATCTCACATTATTCAAGTGATGAAACTAAAATTTTTAAAGGTTTTATTAATGTATAGCTATAGTTATTTTTATGTAAACATTTTACACTTCTAAGAACTCGAAACATATTTATACCTTAAAATTCACATGAACAACATGAGATCACAAACTGATAAATAAATTCTACTATAAAAATTGTTTTGCAAATCTCTTGTACTTATATTAAAAATATTTGTTAAATTCCACATCGAACAAATAATTTGTTCTTTGAAAAGTGCACAGCTTGAGCTATCTATGTTCTGCCTCTCATGGATATCAAGCCACGATGTTTGTTGTCATAAACAATCAGATATACCATTGAGACAACAGAAGGGCATATCGGGAAATATTTTCAGTTTATATTAGTAATAATTTTTTTACAAAAGCATAAAGGCAGTTGAATGAAAGTAATAGTACTGTATCTTTAGCTAATATTTCTTATAGATGATTTTCTGATTTTACGATTATATGATGAAAGTAATGTTAAAAACTTAGCTGTAGTTATATCAATATATTCATATAAAAGCATTTTCATGAAATTTATGTTATATTTATCTAATTTTTTATAATTATTTTTGCAATCGGAACCACAGTTTCACATTTTACAAACATAAAAGATAAAATTACTTTTTCAACTGCAGATAAAATAACGTAGTTTTTAATTTCAGTTAATAAAATATCACTTCTTTTTCATCATATATTAATTAAATGTTCAATATTTGATACAGAATTATATTGTTCAGTTTCAGTCAATTTAGAACAAATAATCGTAGTATAATTTTTTGTGTAAGCAGATTTTCTCAACTAACAGGTTCAATCAAGTACAATTTTTCAAGTCATGTTGTTTATAGCATGATTCGGTGACTAAAAATTAATTCATATTAGATTTTGCCTTTGATTGCAAATTAAAACAATAGTTTTGTAGCGTGCCCATAATGGTAAGCTTGAACTTATTTTATTTTAAACCATATTAAATTTAATAAAACAAACACGTTTATGGATAACAGATAATACAATATTTAAATATATCTGTATAAACTTTATTGAATACTAGAGTTCTATGCTTTTTCTTTCTTTCTGTTTAAGAATTTTGAGTAGATTATATCATCCAATAATAACTTAATTACAACTTATCTGTAATTTCTTAGTTTAATTAAAATAATACAATCAAAGATACTAATCAGTAATGATGAGAAAACCCACTTGTAGAGAAAAATATATATCTAAAAACGACTGGTTTGGGTTGAGAAAATGTTTTTTATGCAGAGGAGCGAACAGCGTTTCGTACCTGCCATCTATTATCATATTTTGAAACAATAAATAAAAAACATACAAAGTACTTAAATTTAAATATAATAGGTGGCTACGAAATTGTTCTAACTTTTGGTTATTTTATTACATGTCACATTCTCAAAATTGTAAGTATTTGTTTTAGTACGCTGGTAATGGAAAATCGACTTTTATTCATAATTATTTTTAAGACACAAAAATATACCAACTTCGGTTGTGCTGCCTTCTAATTCAGTTGAAATTAAATTTAAATCGGTATTCCAAGGAATTGGCAAACATTATAATGAAAGTAACTGCTCTGAACTTACAATTTGTAGTTGCCGTCTCTTTGCGCGGTTTTGTAACGCTCTAGGCTTTGTATTGAAAACTCATTTCTTTGTGAAGTTTCACGTCTCACAATTTTTTTTATTTTTATAATGAAGTGTAAAACCTGTGGTAGGCCATACCTCTCACAGGTATCGAGATGCGATTTCCAGCATTATAAGCTTTCATATTCATCGAAGAACCACTAGGTAGTCATATCAGACAATTTTTTTTTACTGTTGAATATTAACTGTACAGTTTCGGTTCTTAATATTTTTCTGAGTATAACTAAAATTTAACAAGAGTTGTACAATTATCTTTTTATTGTATTTGGTCAAGATTATTGATATCTTTGGTAATTAGTAAAAGTAATGTTAATTTATAATGACGCCATAGTTTTGTTAATATATAAAGAGATATTTTAACACAATTTTTATTTTGTTTGAAATGTTAATATCTAACTATAGTTTTTAAAAATAAAAGTATTATATATATATATATATTTTATACAGTGCGTTTGTTTTTATTGAAACTATCTAAAATTGTCTTATTACCAGGTTATCTGTGGTCTATCTAAATTTGTTAAATGCATTTTGAGTTTCTGGTAATTTTGAAGTTATTTCTAACTAATTGTATAGTGCAGTGATGGCGAACCTATGGCACGCGTGCCAGAGGTGGCACGCAAGGCCACGATTGCTGGCACGTGATAGGATTCCCGCATCTTTGCTGAGAAGTATGTAGCGAGCTAGGTAATTATGAGAGGTGGCATGACCTGAGAGCACTAGGGTTCAAGTACTTCGATTTTCAGAGCATCCTCATGGTGCAGAGGAGGCAATGCGCGTAAGTGTAGCTAACACTAGAACTAGGGATATTCCCGGTAGGATCGATGAGAAGGATTGGATATCGGTAAAGCCTGGGAAATCGTTGTTCCCAGTTTAATGCGCCTTAACGTCAGCCCTTGTCTCTACTTCGGGTTAGATTAATACTATAATATATCCCAGGGATATATTAGGGATATTATCCCTACAGGTTGCATGTCGAACCTTTTGAACGACGGGGTGGCATCGTAAGTCATTACATCTATTCGTATTGGTCTTCAACCAATATGAATAAATAATTATATCGGTTACTTATTATTCTGCAGTCTTTTGTTTGTTTGTTTGTTTGTTTTGGAATTTCGCACAAAGCTACTCGAGGGCTATCTGTGCTAGCCGTCCCTAATTTAGCAAGTCCAATATGCTATAAATAATTCACATTATCGGTTACTTATTATTCTGCAGTCATGAAGAATTATACAAAAAACTTAAAACTTGTCATAAATCATTATTTGTAATTTTATTGAAAATTTGAATATAATACAAGCTAAATGCAGCTAAAAATGCAAAACATTATAAACTATTGATTAACTTGAGAATATTTTTCAACCAATCGTGTTTAGTTTTAAATTTTGCACTCCACATTATCATGGCATTAAAAAAGCTACATTAACGAAACGGGCCAATTTAATTTGTTTAAATATTTAACTGTTCTTTGTTTAAGTAAATTTTTAAAAGTTTGTTTCATTAAACTTTACTTTTGTGTGTTTAAGTTATACCAAAAATGAATGCAAAGAAGGCAAAGCTAATGGATAGTGGACGATTATTTCAAGAAAATTGGACAAAATTATTTGGAACCATTGAATGCAACGGAAAAGCGTTATGTATTTTATGTGGTGAAAGTGTTGTGTGTCGTACTTCAAGTGTCAAACGGCATTTTGAAACCAACCACAAAAATGTTGCTGAACTTGATGAAACAGAAAAGGAGGAATTTCTTGCAAACGAACTGAGGAAATATCATTCTCAATGTCTTAATCTTGGAAACTTTCTTTCTGAACCTAATCATTTGACGAAGGCCAGCTTTCAAATTTCATTATGTATCGCTAAACATGGTAAGTCTCTATCTGATGGAGATTTCATAAAAACGACTATGTTAGTTGGAAGTGATTTTTCAAATAAACGTGAAATTTTACAACGAATCTGTGAGGTACCACTTAGCAAAATACCGTGAAAGATCGTATCTTACGTATGGCAAATGATGTCAATCAACAACTCAGTACTGATTTACAAAAGGCTTCTTGTTACTCCATGTGTTTGGATGAGAGTACGGATATAAATAATCATGCAAGGTTAGCAGTAATTTTGCGTTATGCTGTTCGGGACTCCATGAGGGAAGAATTGGTTAAACTGATTTCTTTACCCGGAAGAACACAAGGAGTAGATATTTACAATGCTGTGATGGAATGTTTTTTGACACAAAGTATTAAGCCCGAAAAGACAGTTTCGATCACTAGTGATGGAGCACCATGTATGGTTGGGTCAACATCTGGTTTCATAAAGTTGTTTGAGAACAAAATAAAACATCAAGTCATCCAGTTTCATTGTATTATACATCAAGAAGCTCTTTGTGCAAAAGAAAGTAGCAAAAAATTAGATGATATACTCAAAGATGTTACAAAAATGGTGAATTACATTATGACTCGTACGCTTCATTTTCGTCAGTTTCAAACACTTCTTGATGAGGTTCAAGCAAAATATAGTACTTTAATTATGTATAACAATGTCCGATGGTTGAGCAGAGGACGTTTTCTGGAAATATTTATTGCTTGCTTGAACGAAATTAGATTTTTTATGCATGAAAAGGACAAGACTTTCCACAGCTCACTGATGTGGCTTGGCTTAATAACCTCATGTTCTTTACAGACTTTATATCACACTTCAATGCACTGAGCACAAAACTACAAGGAGTAGGAAAAACAGCAGAAAGAATGTTCTGTGATATAAAGGCATTTGAGAGACAATTGCAAGTTTTTGAAAAAGACATCGAAGGTGGGGAACTCAAATATTTTCCAAATCTGAAAATGCATTTAGAAAACTCGACAACATTTGCGGACTGTTCCTTAAGCAAACAGGAAATCTCCAAAGAATTTTCAAGCATTATCGCGGTAGCGAAGGAGAATTTTAGTAACAGATTTATGCAGTTTCGAAAGATAGAAAAAACTTTGTATTTTCTTACCTTTCCCGATAAAACTGAATTTGAAGATCTCGATCTTTCCTGTTTACACTGGTTGGGTTTGAAAACTCTAGAAATGGAGCTGGTATAATTTCAGGAAAACTATACTTGGACTAATAAATTCTGTGCCCTGTTTAAAACACTTGAAAAAATAGAGTGTGGAGGGATCTTGGAAGAAAACGTTGCAAAGAGTTGTGAAAATGAAATTCTTAAAGTGTGGAATTCTTTGCCAATTAATTTTAAGTCAATGAAATTACTTGGAATAGCTCTTCTTACTTTGTTTGGATCATATTACGCTTGTGAGCAGCTGTTTTCAACTTTGAATTTCATCAAATCAGACAGAAGAAACAAGCTTACAGATGAACTGAGTGTTGTATGTGTTGCTCTCAAATCAACAAAATATGAACCATCAATTAACAAGTTATCCGAGTGTTCACAACAGCAGAGATCGCATTGATTTAATAAAATTCAAGACAAAATATACAAATTTTAAGTCAAGGCTATTTATTAGTTTCATTGAAACTTTTGTAATTCGACTTTTTTTAAAATAAAGATACTCATCAAAAAGTCGTTTTTTTTTATTGGAAAGTAACTGTCATTTTTATGAAAATCCTGGCACGTTCGGATAGACAAAATAATTTTGGGTCACAATTGAGGCAAGCAATCTCTAAAAGGTTCGCCATCGCTGGTATAGTGTATAGTTAATTATTCTCTCGAGAATTTTTCGTATACAGCTGGCCAGACCGATCGGATGGTAATTGTTTGGTTTATTTGCTGGCTTTTTTTCTTTATAGATCATAAGAGCAACTGCTTGCTTCCAAGAAATCGGGATGTATTTAGAACAGGGTGAAAAATTAAAGACTGGTGTTAAATGTTCATACAGTATCTAAGTGCTTTTTTATTTTGGAGAATAGCTTGTATGCCTTTTTAATTTTTTTTATTTTTCTTTGAACTCGGTAGGAATCCTGCGTACAAAAATGAAATTTGACATCAAGCGCTTAACTCAAATAAGTGAATTACGCAGAACGCGAATAGCTTCTTACAAATATTGTTGATAAATTTTATTTCTGTATTTATTTTTTGTTTTCGTATTTATGTATTTATATTGTAGTTATATGTATAGCTATAAATAAACATAAAAACAAAAAAATTAGTTCTTGTTAGGCGTCTTATTTTTTTGTAACTGTTATTGATGAAAGGTTCATAAAATTTAATGACATTACTCAGGGTTGACGAAGGGATTCTAGGTAGAACAGTGCTTTATTATATATGTTATATTACTTATATTAACAGTATTGGTTAGAATATGTAAAGCTGCTAATTTTAATATTTTTTATTAGGATACTTCACACAATAATAGTGTATTGACTTAGGCCTGGTGTACATCCATCTCGAAGCTGATCAACCTTATGATAATGATACACTACTAGTATTAGTATTGATAGGTTTAAGGCCTAAAGTTGTTAAAAATAACCAAATGAATAACAGGAGCAGCAAGGTTACCTAAGTGATGAAATAATTCGTTCTATTTAAAATAGAGTAAGAATTTAAGAAAAGTATGTTCCATTTACTATACTCATTAGCACTTTAATTTTTATCTAAGTAGGTAAGTGTTATGTGATCACAAGTTAATATTAATTAGAATAGTTACGACTCTGAACTTTTTTTTTTTTAAAAAAAGGATTGATTGGTTTAAGGTTGACTTTTAGTAATATATACACATGGGTGTATAATGTAGCGCGTGTATTTTCTCAGTATACTTTTTCTTTTATTCTTAATTTCTAGTCAAATCAGAAAAGTTTTACTAATTGAACCTGAAAAAATAAACTGTGTTAACAGTACTACAACTAAGCTGTTGAAGACTGAAATAAATTAATAAACTTTAGTAGCTGTTCTCTATGGAAAAGGCAAAAATTAGCTTGATTAAAACTCCTAATATTTTATATTTTCAGAAAGATTAAGTAATAACTATTGTTCTTGACCATAAGTGTAAGTTTTTAATTTCTGGAGTATGTTATCCCATAGTGATTGGTGCTATATATTCATGGCAACTGACTCGTATGTTAAATACAGTTGATAGACTCAGCTTTGGAGTGTAATTTTATTTTCCATTTTCTGGAATTGATTATTTCCTGTACACTGGAGTTTTTTCTGGATGAAAATGTAAAACATTAAATGATAACAAGGAACTTTTTAGTCTGTCAAGGCTATTCTATCTACCAAATTAAACATTAGTAAACTCCGAGCTAGCCCTTATAATTCAAATGTTTGTCAAGTCCTTTCTTTTACTACACCTATCTTTTTCTGTGTTGATCATGAAGTTTTAATTCAAGTGAGTTAAAATCAAAACTGAAACTACTTTCTGGTCATGGTGTATGAATAAATACAGCATAATAAGGTAGCTAATGATTTAAATTGGAAAGACACTGATGAGGTTAACAAATTTTAACAGCTCTTGTTGTATAGTTAGAAAGCCAGTAAAGCTGTTATAATTGTCTGGTTTTTGAATGTTATTGTTTTGTGTTATTTAGTGTTTTATTTATTTAAAGGAAAGAAAATAGTGTAGTAATATTATTAGTATGAAAAAGTAGGATCAAGTGTTATCAGCAACAACAAAAATAGTCCCTGGTGAGTGATGTATTTGTTGTTTGTAAGTGTATTTTGTATTACTATAAAAATAAGTGAAGTATACAAATTAGATAGTCTTTAAGTTACATAAGGTAAGATCAGACAGATAGTAATATTGTTTCATGGAGTACAAGTATGTTGGAAGTAGCCTGTGGGTTATGTAACCTGGTAATGGTAACTTTAGTCTCATGTTTACCTTGTGATTTACTAATTTTATGGCAGAAATATTAGTTAAAACACAATCAATGGAGTTTACAATTTAAGTATAAACAGATGTGTAATTGTAATGTATTTAAGATAAACAAACTAAGTTTCATGTAGTAGTATGATGCTATTTAGAAAGAAAAATGGTTAGATTTATTTCAAATTTTGTTTTTGAAGTTACGAGACTAATGAATTTGACCAACCTCTTATGAAATTTACTTGATTTTAGATAACATGTAAATGAAATTTGGGATTTTTCAAATAAAAAAAAGTAGTTTTAATCTTAACATGAAAATCACTCTGCACTCAGAGCAGTCAGCAATTTCACTCAATATTGTCATTTAGAAATGTTTAGTGAATATACTTTATTAAAAATTCAAATTTTTTGTGTACAAATTACTCTTAGTGATTACTGATAGCTTGGAAAATGTTAAGAAGATACACAAAACATATTAAAAGTTGTAGCACTGAAAATATAAAGGTTAGTTTGGGGTTACAAAGTTCATCCAATTGACCAATCTCATACGAAGGCAGTTAAACTTCAACTGAACTATATTTACCACATCCGAGCACAACACATTCCAAAGGCTAACTGCCCTTTTAGAAAGATAAAGCTCTCTGTTGAAAATGACTCCTACTTTGACAATACTTGTATTTGTGTTCCATAGGTTTACCATTGTCAGAATAACATACAAAAACAGACAATGCATCAAACTATCAATTCCCTTAATAATCTTAAATACCATATTCAGATTCACCCTAGTTTTTCTTTTTTTTTCATAAGCAAGTGCATTCAGAGATCTATATCTATCTTCATATAATAACTTTCCACTCCAGATACCATATTTGTAGTTCTTCTTTGAACTCTTTATAACTACTTAGGTATGTAACCCATACTGAACACAGCTCTCCAAATGTGGTTTCACCAGTAACCTACACAATGACATCATAACCTTTCTACATTTGTTTCCAGTACTTCTGTGTGTACAAACTGAAATCCTGTTTACCCTACATAACACATTACCTTTTATCCTAGTGAGACATATGTTCATGATGAATGTGTAGGTGCTTTGTTTTTTAATGGTAATGTTTGGCTGTGTGTATATTGGACTGACATTCTTTATTCATTGTGGTACCTTATTTGAAACTCGCACAAGAGTGCTATAGATATGAACATATGTCTATTGCAGGAAAAGAACTAAGGTTGAGTTTCCCAAACGTTTGTCATTCATGTTCCCCCTTTAATCTTATGATTGGTGGCTACTAAATTTTTTATTTATTAGGTATCATTTTTCTCATCATATTGCATTCTAAAAACAAAGCTAATGGAAGAAATTGTTGAAAATTTGACAAGAATTATCGTAAATGTACTTTCAGCAAAATAAGCTTAATTTCATTTTTTGTACTATTTCTAATAAAAATTGTTATTTAATATAGTTATGTGTACTTGAACTTTGACTAGTTCACCTGCAAGTTGCTGGTTTTTTAAGTATAAAATACAATGCTTTACATTTGAGTTTTGACATTGGTTACATATTACAATTTTAAATAGCCTAAAACTGAATTAAATTGTAATTTAGAAGTTAAATAAATCTCAACATGTACAAATGGCAGTTGTATGTGTATTGTGAAGAAAACTGCATACCAATTTCAATTTGACCATTTGTGAATTATAGTGTAAGCTTTGTAATGACTGTAAGCACTTGTCAACTAATTAAATGTACATTGTACTGTAAGCACTTGTCATATAACTAATTTATTGTAAATCTCAAAGCAAACTGTAGGTGAGCATGGAAACCATCAAGGATTGGAAAATTTATTTTTCTCTTCTGGGATTTTGGTTGTTACATGTCATTCAGGCCAACCATGAGTAGCTGCTAGCATTTATATACTCGTGTATGTTGTCATCTTATGTGGCTAAGAGTGAACCACTGTCTAAAGTAGAGATTTTTCAAAGTGTGTGAATTATGTGACATGAAAACTGCAGCTTCAGTATTTTTTAATGTTTCTTATGGATGACAGTAATTGAAACTCAGGTAAAATAAGCAAAATTAAACAATGCTAATATCATTGACATATTGATAGTAAAGTGGTATTGTTTGTGTATTGTTTTTATAGTTCTGTATGTAACAGGAGAAGTTTAGGATCAAACAGTTTGAAGTGTGTAGGTATCTTTTAGTTAAAATTATCATTAAAAAAACGATGTTTTGTTGAATAGATTTTTGTGTTTCTACAACGTACTTTTAGGACTATATAACTGTCATGACATCTGTGAAGTCTTCATTACTCTGGTAAACTTCAACATAGACAAACTTGAATTACAAGTCAAAACTGCCAGAAGAGTTGAATAACTTGATTGCTGTTACAAAGTTGGCTCCTCACTTCACACTCTTGTGAAATGGACTGTTGACTTAGATAATCTGGAAATTTATGTACATTATTGAAAAAAATCTGGGTCTTATGTGACCCATGGAGACACCCAAGGTCAGGACTCGTCAGTACTTGGGAGTGTGACCTCGTAGGATAACTGGGTGATAACAACACTATTACTTCCTTTATGTTGTCCCCAGTGGACACAACAGTTAGCCTGAGATGGCTTTGTGATGGTTTGACTTGACTTGAAATGTTTACATGTTCTACAGTAATTCCTGTATGTTGAATCCAAACATCACAAACTTTTACACAGCTGGTTATGTTTAAAATGTTAATAACCACTGGTTATAGATTTTTCTAGACCAGTCTTGACATGAGCGTTTTAGTGATTGTTCTAGAATCCCAAAGAAACAATCCACTAGTATATAAACATCTAACAGACCACAATACATGTTATTCTGAATAGTATTTGTTTGTGTGTATATTTTATTATTTTTCTTTTCAGTATTAATTATTCATTGCTATGGCAACAAGAGGTTGTGTAAATGCTCCAGACATTATTGTCACAAGTGTGTGAAAGTATAAGAAATAATAGACTGGCTTTAAGATTTTTCTTCCATTTACTTAATTTAGTTTAGAAGATAAAACAGCCGAGATGTTGTTCCATAAAGTTATGTTATTTTAATAATATAATTATTTGGATGCAAACAAAATTGGAACTTTTTGTTAACTTTTTCAAAAGGAACTAAATTACTGAAAAAAAAGGTACTATTACCAGTTTTAGTCGCTCCTAATAAATTGCATAACGAAACTGTAAATTAACCCTAATATTTTCATCTTACTGAAATTGTAACTAGCAATCGTAATGACATTCAATGTTTCTTCATCAAAAGTGCTTCAATTTTTAAACAACTTTTTTCAAAATGTTCATTCAACAAAATAGAACACAAAGTGTTCTTTTTTTTTTTTGACACGTTTATACCCTACAGCTTTTCTAATATAACATAAAAACAAAAAATCATGTTTGAAAATATGCAATTCTCACTTTCCACCATCTTGTCAAGCATTTGTTCACATTTCAGTATAACGATCACTAAATGGAAAGTAATTAGGAAAAAAGTTCTCTTCTCAGGCATATTTTACAAACAACACACACATATATATGTGATTAATACTTTGGGCTTTTAATATTAAAATTATAAATTTCAAGTGAAATGGTTTAATACAGTAAACAAACGTTTTATTCACAAGGTTCGAAGTCAGAAATTTCTTTAAAATTGGATAATAGTAAGTAATTTAGTTGTTAAAGAATTATAGTTTAGTTAATAAATATCTTTCTAGCACTATTTTGTTGAAAATATTAATTGAAGTTAATAAAAACGTAATATTGCTATTTGTTATCACTACTTAACATTATTATAAATAATGAATACTCTGATATTGTGAAATTTAAAGATAACGGTGATAAATTGTTTGTTTTTGGAATTTCGCACAAAGCTACTCGAGGGCTATCTGTGCTAGCCGTCCCTAATTTAACAGTGTAAGACTAGAGGGAAGGCAGCTAGTCATCACCACCCACCGCCAACTCTTGGGCTACTCTTGTACCAACGAATAGTGGGATTGACCGTCACATTATAACGCCTCTACGGCTGGGAAGGCGAGCATGTTTAGCGGGCGCGAACCCGCGACCATCGGATTACGAGTCGCACGCCTTACGCGCTAGGCCATGCCGGGCCACGGTGATAAATACTCCCTGATTTCGTCACAGTTATGATTTTCATCAAGAGATGGCGATAATGCAGATCGATTTAATATATTCCTATATAAAGGATACTAACAACAAAGGTTTTTTCTTGTGCAGGTGTTTGTGGGTTAACTAATTGTCAATACGACAATTTTTTGTAACTATATTTATTTGAAATAATTTATGTGAATAATTACATGCAAACGTAATATTTAACTTCGTCGAATTACTTTGCATTTATTTCCAATAAACTTAAATATTAATATAAATTATATTTTATAAATACCAATATTTAGACCTAGTTTTAACTGAACGGAACACTTGTGTTTATTTCAAATATACTTAGGTATTTAAAATACTTTTAAGAACTATTATATAATATTCAGAATTATTTCTAGTTTGTAATTAGTTATTGTCATAATAAATTAACAAAATTATAAAAAATTCTTTTATTACCTAATAAAAAAACATAATCAGACGTTCAACTGTTTATAATTAAGGTTTCACCAGTCTGTCTTAATTATTCCAACTATCCATATATTAGAAATGTTGTTTAAATTATTTAATTAACTTAAAGTTGTTTAACTTCCTCTATTAGCATTACAACTCCTGAAAATAACCAACTAATTAAAATCATTGTTTCTAATCGAAATTATTGTTGCTTATTCCAACTACATAAGCGTTGTGAGAGCAACTGAGTAATTATTTACTTAGCCTGAAGACCAATCAATTGGAAACTTGCACATGGAGATCAGAAATGATATTCTGGATACAAATTAAAAAAAAAAAAAATTAAAGGGATACAATATGAATTATCTTTTGTGAATTGCGTAGTTGAGTTACTTGGAGACAGATCAGACGTGGAGAATTTTTAAATATTCAAGATAAATATATTCCTTACAGAAATAAAATGGTGAATGGAAGAAAAAAAAAACAAGTTAGCACACAGAAGATGTATGGGCTGAAATGAAAGAAAAGCGTCACAACATTAAGAAATTTAAATTGACTGGTTTGATGAGAGATTTAGAAGATCAAGACAATTTGTCAAAGAGGAAATTAAAACATTACAAAGAATTTATGAGAAAAGCTGGCTGAAAATGTAACAACTAACATTTACATTAAAGAATTCTTTAAATACATTAAGGGTAAGAACAATGTTAGGATTCGAGTAGAACTTATGAGGGATGATAAAAGAAAGATCAGATCTGATGATTATAAAATGGTTGTGGTTATTAAAATTGTTTTTTCTTCAGTTTTTGCTAATGAAGATGTAAGCGGTATTTCTCGTTTAGAACAGTTGTTAGATGGAAACAGTATCAAAGAAAATGATCAAATTAATTCTGAGCTTGTAAGGAAAACATTCGGAAGTTTAAAGAACAGTAAACCTTGTGGGCCAGATGATATTTCCCTAAAAGTTTTGAAGGAGGTTTAGAATTGGTTATCTGAGCTACTTGATACTATTGTTTTTTTTAAAGTTTTCGAATAGTGAGCAGGTGCCAGAAAATTAGAAGTTACTAACATTATTCCTATTTTCAAGAGAAGCGATACAAATTATCCTAGTAATTATAGGCCTATTAGCCTTACATCAGTGGTAGGGAAGTTTTGGAAAGTCTGATAAAATATATTTCACAAAGTAAGTTAATAAATTTTAGAATTTTATTAGATAGTCGATGTGATTTCACTGAGGGAGAACCCGACATTCTTTAAAAAGGGTAGTGTATAGGAGTATAGATTTGATGTATCTGGATTTTGAGAAAGAATTTGATAAGATGCCACATGAAAGGCTGTGAATGACGATTATCTCCGTAGATGCATGGGATTAGTTAGTGAAATGAATAGAAGACTGGCTGGATGGAAAAAGTAGAGGGTTGTTACAAATGGAGTTCAGTTAAACTGGATTAATGTTAGAAGTGATGTAACTAATGGCTCTGTTTTAGGACCTTTACTCCTTTTGATTTACATCAGTGTCAAACATAAGGAATGGTCAATAAATTACTTAAATTTGCTAATGATATTAAAGTCCTGAGTTTTTAGCTGTGTGGATAATGCTACTAATATACTTTTGACAGTGGTCAATTTAAATATTTACAACCCACCATAAGTAATACAAATAATTTTATATTTAGTTTATGTGGATATATATTGATAATATGTCAAAACCTGTAAAATATTTAGTCAGTTTTCATTAAGATTGTAAAGATACTAGAATTTTCCAAGACATAGATAATATTTTAACAGCTTTTATTAATGACAATACAATCATTTTTTTAAAATTGCTCTTTCAAAAAAAAAAAAAATGTGTACACTTATTCCTCTTGATTGAGTTTCTCTAAACCTGTTGTAATAATTTCAACAGATAATTGTTAAATTTATCAATGATAATAGAGAAATAATCTTGAGCTTTGACAGAGAAAGTAAACACCCAGGAAAATGTGTCTTATTTACTAATAAAAATATTTTCAACATCTTCTAAACATAACGTTCTGGGACAATATGGGACCAATTGGTCCATCTCGGCTCTTCCCTCTTCTGAACTAAATTAATTAAACCAAAAAAAATCTTAAAGCTAGTCTTTATCATTCATATACTTATCAAGCTCTTTCATAAACTCACTTAAATATACCGCTTCTAGAAACATCAGAAATCCGTCTCTTCCTGTCAGAAAAATAAATCTACCTTGGCTGAAGTGAAGTCAAGCCCTGCCAATATTTATATTTGTGTATCTTAGTCCTACTATTTTTAATGCTAAATATGAAAAAGGACGATGCATCAACACTACCAATTTCATTTACAATCTTAAACACCTCAGTCAGATCCACCCACTCTCTTTTTTTTGTTTCTTCAAGAGAAAACAATTTGAGAGGTTTCAACCTCTAGTTGTATGACAACCTCTCCATCTCAGGCACCATTTTAGTAACCTTCTCTAAACCGTTTCCAACAACATTATGTTTTTCTCTAACACAAATATCCCAAGATTGACCTGAACAATGAAATTATAACCTCTTTAGACTTGTATTCAATATTTCTGCAGATACAACCTAAAATCCTGTTTAATTGTACACAAGCAATAGCACACTACTTGGATGACTTTAGAGATTAATCAACCATTACACCACTATCCCTTTATTTCATAACATTGTTAAGGCTTTTGCCGTCTAAATTATAATTCAAATTATGATAACTCGCATAGAGTATATTGCATTTATTATCATTAAAACCCATCTACTATTTATTTCCTCAACTCGGTAATTTATCTAAATCCTTTTGTAAATCAACAATACCCTCTTCATAGCCAGCAACACTAAAGACCTTAATATCATCTGCAGATGTAAGTAATTTACCTTTGTCATTGATGTAAATCAAAATATCTTTCAACAAAATATAACACAAATTGTTCTTTGTTTTTGACCCAATTATATTATATAACTTTCCTAATATAACATTAGGACAAAAATACAGTAGAAATTATACAATTCTCACTTTTCATCATGTTGTCAAGTTAACATGTCACATGTCAGCATTGCAATAACTAAATGGAATATACCGTATTATACGCCTTACGAGACGCAATTTTTTCTTTAAAAATACCTTGAAAAATCCCCACGCATCTTCCAAGACAAAACAGATGGTTAAGACTAGAGGTTAGCCTAGGATCTACTCAAAACAGCCTCTTTTACAGGTCATAATCTCATTACTTACCAATTACAAGTTTTTCCAATAGCATAAAACATTCATTTTAACTAATATTATCGATATACTGTGAAGGATATGATGTATTTGACTGTACTTACTTAGTATCTTACTTAGTATGTTGATAAACGTCAAGGCTGCATCAAGGTGTTGGTTGTTGAGTCAAAATATTTTTTTCTTAGAATTGTCTTTCCCAAAATTAGGGTGCGTCTTTCACGATGTACCATTTTACATTGATTTTCTTTCTCAAGAATATTTACAAACAACACACACAAACACATGTATATAATTTTATAACATTAATGCTCTGAGTTTTTAATATTCAAAGTGTAAGTTTCACGTTAAAGTTTTAATTTGCCTAAATATTATTATTTTAGAAGTGTAAGAAAGAACTACAATTCTTCAACGATACAGATGGAGACGTTTAACAAACGTTTTATTCACAGAGTTCGAAGTCAGAAGACTGTTTATTCTTCTGTGAAATCAGATAATAATAAGTAATTTAGTTATTAAAGACATTATAGTTCTAGTTAATAAATATCTGTCTAATACTATTTTATTTCAAATGTTCATTGAATCTGATAAAAATAACATAATATCGCCCTTTGTTATAACTATTTAAAAATTATAATAAGTAATATAGTGAGATTTCACGAAATTAGATGGCAGTAAGTGCTATCTGAGTTCATTAAAGAAAAGAGTTTCGTCAAAAGATGGGAATACTCCTGATCTGATTTAATAAGTATTTTTCTCTATAAAAGGACACTAAAGACAAAAGTTTTTTCTCACATGCAGTTTTTTTCGGGGGTTAAATAATCATCAATACGATAATTCTTTTTTAACTATATTTATTTAAAATAGTTTATGTAAATAATACCATGCAGACCTAATATTAACTTCATTGAATTATTTTGCATTTATTTACAATAGACTTAAACATTTATATAAATTACATTTGATAAATACACGTTCAGACCTTTTTTAACTCCACGGAACTACTTTGTGTTTATTTCAAATATATTCAAGTGTTTAAAGCACTTTTAAGAACTATTATACGATATTATTATTCAGAATTATTTCTAGTTTGTAACAACATTATAAAAATTTCTTTTATCACACTAATAACAAAACAACTTTACTTTTATTTTACTGTGTTAACTAACCTAATTTCCAACACTTTATACATCAGTTAGAATCATATTAAAACTATTATGTTACAAGGAATTAGTAAACTTTTCACTGGCGTAAAGTTGTCTCGATTTCACAATTTATATTTTATATTCTTTACACGGTTTTGTAACTTTCTTGTACTTGTATTAATTTTTGTTTCTTTATAAACTTCCATCTAGAACAATGTATTTGTTTGTCGTGCGGCATAACTATTCCGCTATGATTTACACCTGATAGGTATCTAACCTTGATTTCTAGTGTTATACGTCTTCACACTTACCGATGAACCACATCGAATAAAGTTTTCATTACTAATACGGGTATGTGTGAGTGACCACCCTAATTAATTTCTGTGCATTATTTAGTTAGATAAGCTGTACAACTACCTAAGAAATACACGTACAGCCCAGTCTGTCATACAGTGTACTACGTTTCATCTATTTATACTTGTTTCAGTATGCTGCAGCTCTTGTTGTTGATATTAGATAATATGTAATATTTATATATGTATTTTTTAATATTAAAATATACACGTACTGTCATATCTCTTCTCCACAGATGTTGTCTTGGAATATACACGTACTGTCATATCTCTTCTCCACAGATGTTGTCTTGGAATATACACGTACTGTCATATCTCTTCTCCACAGATGTTGTCTTGGAATATACACGTACTGTCATATCTCTTCTTCACAGATGTTGTCTTGGAATATACACGTACTGTCATATCTCTTCTTCACAGATGTTGTCTTGGAATATACACGTACTGTCATATCTCTTCTTCACAGATGTTGTCTTGGAATATACACGTACTGTCATATCTCTTCTCCACAGATGTTGTCTTGGAATATACACGTACTGTCATATCTCTTCTCCACAGATGTTGTCTTGGAATATACACGTACTGTCATATCTCTTCTCCACAGATGTTGTCTTGGAATATACACGTACTGTCATATCTCTTCTCCACAGATGTTGTCTTGGAATATACACGTACTGTCATATCTCTTCTTCACAGATGTTGTCTTGGAATATACACGTACTGTCATATCTCTTCTCCACAGATGTTGTCTTGGAATATACACGTACTGTCATATCTCTTCTTCACAGATGTTGTCTTGGAATATACACGTACTGTCATATCTCTTCTCCACAGATGTTGTCTTGGAATATACACGTACTGTCATATCTCTTCTCCACAGATGTTGTCTTGGAATATACACGTACTGTCATATCTCTTCTTCACAGATGTTGTCTTGGAATATACACGTACTGTCATATCTCTTCTCCACAGATGTTGTCTTGGAATATACACGTACTGTCATATCTCTTCTTCACAGATGTTGTCTTGGAATATACACGTACTGTCATATCTCTTCTCCACAGATGTTGTCTTGGAATATACACGTACTGTCATATCTCTTCTCCACAGATGTTGTCTTGGAATATACACGTACTGTCATATCTCTTCTCCACAGATGTTGTCTTGGAATATACACGTACTGTCATATCTCTTCTTCACAGATGTTGTCTTGGAATATACACGTACTGTCATATCTCTTCTCCACAGATGTTGTCTTGGAATATACACGTACTGTCATATCTCTTCTCCACAGATGTTGTCTTGGAATATACACGTACTGTCATATCTCTTCTTCACAGATGTTGTCTTGGAATATACACGTACTGTCATATCTCTTCTCCACAGATGTTGTCTTGGAATATACACGTACTGTCATATCTCTTCTTCACAGATGTTGTCTTGGAATATACACGTACTGTCATATCTCTTCTCCACAGATGTTGTCTTGGAATATACACGTACTGTCATATCTCTTCTTCACAGATGTTGTCTTGGAATATACACGTACTGTCATATCTCTTCTCCACAGATGTTGTCTTGGAATATACACGTACTGTCATATCTCTTCTCCACAGATGTTGTCTTGGAATATACACGTACTGTCATATCTCTTCTCCACAGATGTTGTCTTGGAATATACACGTACTGTCATATCTCTTCTCCACAGATGTTGTCTTGGAATATACACGTACTGTCATATCTCTTCTTCACAGATGTTGTCTTGGAATATACACGTACTGTCATATCTCTTCTCCACAGATGTTGTCTTGGAATATACACGTACTGTCATATCTCTTCTCCACAGATGTTGTCTTGGAATATACACGTACTGTCATATCTCTTCTTCACAGATGTTGTCTTGGAATATACACGTACTGTCATATCTCTTCTCCACAGATGTTGTCTTGGAATATACACGTACTGTCATATCTCTTCTTCACAGATGTTGTCTTGGAATATACACGTACTGTCATATCTCTTCTCCACAGATGTTGTCTTGGAATATACACGTACTGTCATATCTCTTCTTCACAGATGTTGTCTTGGAATATACACGTACTGTCATATCTCTTCTCCACAGATGTTGTCTTGGAATATACACGTACTGTCATATCTCTTCTCCACAGATGTTGTCTTGGAATATACACGTACTGTCATATCTCTTCTCCACAGATGTTGTCTTGGAATATACACGTACTGTCATATCTCTTCTTCACAGATGTTGTCTTGGAATATACACGTACTGTCATATCTCTTCTCCACAGATGTTGTCTTGGAATATACACGTACTGTCATATCTCTTCTCCACAGATGTTGTCTTGGAATATACACGTACTGTCATATCTCTTCTTCACAGATGTTGTCTTGGAATATACACGTACTGTCATATCTCTTCTCCACAGATGTTGTCTTGGAATATACACGTACTGTCATATCTCTTCTTCACAGATGTTGTCTTGGAATCATTTCTTCATTTAATATCTCTAATTCTTTTATATTTTTTTTCTTTATCATTTTATTTTGATTTGGTTTTAAAACTGTGTAGCGTTGTAAAAAGAGCATTTTTTACATGCCATATTCTAACACAATTAAAGAATTTTCAATACTTGATATAAAAAATTATGAAAATTAGCTGTGTAACGATAGTGAAATCTCCATAAGTAAATATGATTTTTACATGATTTATAAGCAAAATTAAAGCCAAGACTAAATTATAACTTCTGCATGGTTCTTAAGATGAACCTACTCCAATTTATGATCCTTATTATTTGTTTAATACTAAGGCACCATTTTCTACATAACCTAAAATCAATAAGTACTAACATTGTTAAACTATGTGGAATGTTTTCTTGAATATTTATGGTAATTTAGAATCGTCAGTTTTAATATCAAAATTATTCTTATTGGAGGCAATCAAAGAAACATTTCTACGAAAAGTCCAGTGTTTTTCTATGTACTATTTCACACACTTCATTCTGAACTACTTTTTATGTGCTTTATAAACTAGGGTTAATCGCGCCTTGCGAGAACAATGTTCGAGGTTTACCACTTCTTCCAGTGTCCATAACATTCATCCGATGATGCCTCAATTCCTTATTACTTTTTTCATCCTGAGAAAGATGGTGAGGTAAAAATGAAGGATAGTGATGTCAAACCGAAGGATGACCAGGTCAACCTTAGATGAAACATTTTAAGAATGTTTTCTCAGACTATTCATTCTGCTTGGTCATCTGTTTTCAAGGACAGCAAAGTCTACTGAAATTGTATTGGAAGGAACTCGTCAGTATCTAGTCAAACGGATTGTTGTGATTCCATTTGCTTTGAGGGATTTGGTCAGTATCTAGTCAAAGAGATTATTATGATAATAGTTTCACTGAGGGACGTGGTCAGTGTCTAGTCAAATAGATTATTATGATAATAGTTTCACTAAGGGACTTGGTCGGTATTCAGTCAAATTAACCATTATGATTCTTTTTACTTCTGCCATCTTTCTTCGGAAAACAGTGGCAGGTTTAAGACGTGGCTGAGAGCGAGACTTTCTTTCATCTTAAATTGTTAATCTATTTACTTGTCAGCAGAGGCATGCCTAGCTTACACGCACTAAGGGGCACAGTTTACTTCTTCATAATCGTAGTTTTCAGGATAGAAATAAAGACGATGCTACGATCCGGGTAAGAAACAGTTGCCATGTAGACTGTTGAAGGCTCACTTCTGTCCTTTGCCTCTACAGTGTTTAACAATATCGCTATACAACATCCGTCGTCAAAAAATTCTGTGACACATAATATCTCTGGTTCTGTTGAAAGTGAAACAAATCACAGTGAACCGTTCTAATAAAGCAGGATTAACTTCTTGCAGTAGTTTCACTTGAGAGAGATAGTGTTCCTTCGAATTAGAAGATTGTAAGTTTTCTATTTCTTAATCTCTTGAAAACACATTTGTTATTCGTCTAATGTTTTTGAAAAGATAAAAAAAGGTTAACTCGCTAACGAAGCAGTCTACAAATTGAGGCGTCACTCTAGTGTTAAAACTTCTGTAACACATAGCACGTGCTACCCACAACGTTAAGTGCTTTTTCACAAAACGGTTTCCTCTCGTTCTTGATAATTCTGAAAATTTACATTCAGACTCTGACTAAGTTATTCCGTCTTCCAAGAGAGACCAGGAATTTTGGACATCCACCGGCTGTGGGTGTTAGTTTCTTTAGGTCCTTTGACCACAGGTCGCTTTTTGGACAAGCCAAGTTCTCGATTAACCAATTCTGAATCTTCCTCACTTTCCTCTTCATAGTTCATGCATACTTGGGAAGATGTGACGTTTTCTCTCATTCGGAGTCTCAAAACAAATGATGAAAAAAACTTTACACTTCACAATCACGAACATCCACGTGTCACTGTTTGTTGTCTTTTTTCACGTTTTCTTTTTAAATTAGCTTCTATTATTACACGAGTAACAATGAAACATGGATACGCCAGAATCAAAATAAGAAAAAACAATTTAAAAAAATCAGTAAACTATACAGTACGTTGAATCAATAGAGTGTCATTGTTTAAACAAAACGTATTAAAATAGAAAAGACCAGAGGTGTTTCAGTACCAGGTACTGAAATATTCATGGATGAGAATAATTTCTATAACATCACATTATATGAAAAATATACCACTTAATGTATAAGTTATAAACTAATACATTGTATACTTAGTAGTGTATTCTATGAGGTGTGGAAATGAATTTCAATTATAAAAATGTCAAAATTTCATTCATACACAAAGAAAAAAAGATAGCACAATTTTTAAAATAATGCTCGCAATGGATACTAGATGGCGAATCTAAACGTCTTGGAGAAATATACGTATGCCGGAATTTCAACATGCCTTGCCAAGTATAAAAGATTGTACATTTTAAAATAAAATAGAAGGTATTTATAAGATAATGGTCACCTTGTTCGTTTTCGAAGCTCACTGTCTATGAAGTTATCGGCTGCGGTTGTTTGCCAGTAGTTAAGAGGCCCTAACCCTACATCCACGTAGATTTCTCCAGGAAATCGCTGGTTTATTGGAGGCAACTTCAAAGATTCTTTGTCAGCGTTGATCGATTCCAACGATTTAGATATGAACTGAAATGTTGAAATTAAGTAAAGTTTTCACCAACTTATATCGAAACACTTCTCTAGTTTTACCATAACCAACTTATATCGAAACACTTCTCTAGTTTTGTCATAACACTTGTTTCAATGAAGAATATGTAATATTTTATGAATAAATATTTAAACAATAGAAAACTTTGCATGTGTACTCACGGTAAGGTTGTTGTAATTGGATATCAGTCGTTCTGCATACGTTCAAATAAACCTAATTATTTCTTAACACGTGATTGTTTAAAACCAGATAGTTTAATTTATTATTAAGTATAAAGCTACACGTGTCCTAACCTCTACGAGGTATCAAAACCTAAATTCTAGTGCAGTAAGTCCTTAGATATATCGCTGTGCCATCGAGGTTAGTAATAATTACATAATAATTACGAACTTTTTTTTTTTTCCCAGAATGTTACAATTTTAACATCTAGAAAACTAGATGTCTTGAATCTCATACCTTCTGTCGCTTAGATTTGTCAGTTGCAGGTGAAGGCATATCATCTTCAAAACCCAACTGGTGGCGCTAGGGTAAGTAACAAACACAATATCAAAGATTCTGTAAAAATAAAAATGAAATCGAATAACTTGTATGAGTGTAGCAAGATATGAGAATGGGGGATTGGTCTTCCCAGGTTTAATTTTACTTGAAATCAAAATTTTAATAGCAGCGTTAAAAACAAAAACTAATAACAACTATCAATATTTGATTGAAATATTTGGTACATGTACTTTTTCGAATTTATAAATCCATCCTATTTCTGATCCCTAAATATAATACCTACTGATAAACATCATTTAATTTTTATAACTGTTTTTCACTTTATCACCGATAAATACTTTAAATTTCTGATTTGAGTGTTTATCAAATAACGACGAAATTGTTGGTATTGGTTTCTTTAAGTAAGTTTTGATATTTTTAGGTTGAAATTTCGCGATATATTTAATTGTAAAACACGTTTAAATAGTATTATATAAGTGACAAATTTTATGGTAAACGTTCCCTTTAAACGTGGTTTAAACGGCAAGTCAGAGACCCCTAGGATTTAGGTATATCCGTCCAAATGGGAAACCATCACTCCTGTGACAAGGGCTTTTTTGTTCACTTCTTTTGTTGTTTTAAGTGAGTAAGAACGAAAATAATTGAGAATGCCATGTCTGGTCCAACATAAAATAATTAACGTTATTTTATTGTATATCGTTAGATTGAGTTTCGTTATGCTTGCGTGTTTTCCAACAGCAGACGAACGAAAACGCCATGCATTAAAACGACAAATACGGAATAGGAAAGTTGGGACTATTACAAGACTATACTAGTATAAAACTGATAGCAACTACAGTTTTACATCAAGAACCTCAACTGGAAAACGTATTTTATGTGATGTGGTTCCATAATGCTAACTAAGAATTACTAAACTCTAAGACATTTTGTAGGCCCCACATGGCCAGGTGATTAAGACATTCGACTTGTAATCTGAGGGTCGCGGGTTCGAATCTCTGTCTCATCAAACATGCTTGCTCTTTCAGCCGTGGGGGCGTTATAACGTGACGGTCAATCCCACTGTTCGTTGGTAAAAGAATTGGCGGTGAGTGTTGATGACTAGATGTCTTCTCTCTAGTCTTACACTGCAAAATTAGGAACGGCTAGCGCAGATAGCTCTCATGTAGCTTTGCTTAAAATTCAAAACAAACCAAACCAAGACACCTTGTATCTAAAACAACTGATATAAATACCATTGTAAATAAGTATATTTTAGTTCTTAGCCAGTCGGCCTGATGAGATCAGTTATTAAAAGAGAGAAAAGCCGTCAGCAGCGACTTGTAGCACACAAAGTAAATTTGAAATTATATCATACACACATCTTTCTGGAAACCCGTAATGGGCTGGTAAAGAATAATGTGATTAAAATTATTATAAATCGTATAAATGGCGTTTAAACTAAGCCTAGTATGCAGTAATTCAGAGTAGAAATGAGTAAAAGGCCTCGTCCTCTGTAAAGACATAGGACAAGTAAGATTTACTTGAAATTGGTAAACTAAGGTGAAGCTAACACTTCTATATATGTTACAAATGTTCTGTCCTCTAAGTTATTTGCAACCATTGTACACAAGAATTGAAAAAAAACATAGTGTCGTATGGATGCAAATGTAAATGATCAAAGGTTCGACTTGGTTTTTGTTTACGAACGACTTTGATGAAAAGAAAGCACATTGAACATTTTGTGATTGCAAAGTAGACATTTTTACTTTGTTTATTCCAACTAATGTGAGTTATGTTTTTAATGTTTAATATTCAGATTAGCTCAGCACCTTTCAGATTTCTGCTGGGAGCAGGTAATTGATATTTATGTGATTTCAGACACAGTTATTAATACAACATTTAATTTAAATTGTACTTACTGTGAATCAGATTGGAGCCATATACTTAAAACTTTAAAGGTCTCTGAACTGGATGTTTTCCCATGTGTTGTATAAGGTGTAAATGTGTTTTGTACTTTTTTAACAAATAACAACAGCTGTTCGATTTTTACGGGAAAAGTATCAGCAAACATAAATAAAAATGTTTTAATTTATTTTATCTCACATTTGGTCGTGGAAACTGTAAATAAAATGGGAAAATTTATTTTTCGCACCCTTCTGTTAAACGAATCCACATAATCCTGGAAGCTTTGTCTTGAACGACAACTAGAAAGGTCATCAGATCGGCTTTTTTGGTTTATCGGTTCCATCTTCCAGCTTTTGTGAACGCGTCCTATTTGTTGATGTCGAGCTACGTCATCATTGAAGGTTTCTTGGATTGGCTGTTGAGAAAGTAGATAAGTTTTCGTCAGTTCAAAGTTAAGAAAATCCCTTGAACAGCTTTGCACGAATATTTGAAACAAAATAAATAAAAAAGGGTAAAAATCGAAAAATAAACCATCCAAGCGTTTTTTAAACTATTTTACAAAACTTACAAACTTAAAAAACTCATCATATTTCAAACTGAACACTCAACTATTCATATTAGGAAAACTTCTGTAAAAAGTTTATTTAGAACATTATTACTGTTTTTATTGAGTTATTTTACTGCCTATGCTGACACCTACCATATCAGTCATAAGTATTTCTCCCTGTACGTTCTTTTTTTGCGAAAAATTGATTCAAATAAAGTTAAAATGAAAAGTGAATTAATACATACTTTTTAGCTACTTTGAAAAACAAAACCAAAAACCACTAATATAAAAGTTAGTTGAAGAATAACTATCTTTAAAACGACGCTAACTTCCATTTAAAAAAAAAAAAGCTTAAACCACACCTAGACAAACGGTCAGTTAAACTCTGCTTATTAAAATTCGAAGGCAACTTTCTAGGTCCAGTTTGTCTTCAGTAGCACAGTGTAGGTCCGTTTTGTAGATTCTTGAATGACACGTTAAAAACTGACCACTTATTGGATCACACTTTAATAATTGACCACTTCTATTGTTTGTTGAGGACTGTTTTTACCGTAAAGTATCAGTAGGTAACCAGGATAAACTACACGTTGTTTCAATTGAAACATATAATCAAATAAATTAACCAACAGAGGTAGATGTATATAAAACTAAAAAGTATAATAGACTTAAAATAGTGATAAAATTAAGGAAAATTATAAAGTCTCGTTAATGATTCAAACCATTACTGAGATGGACAATGTCCATCACTTCCAATGACATTCTCAATGGCAAAGGGACATCAAGTGGTTAAAAAAAATATCGTTTGGGCATTCAATGCTTTAGTGCAAACAAGATTAATTCTAACGATATACAAATACTTAAACTTCTCTTTGACATGAAAGTAGTAAGTTTACGGACTTAAAACTATAAAATCTGGGGTTCGATTTGCTGCGGTATACAAAGCAGATAACTCCAAGTAGCTTTACTTTAAAACAAAGAAATAAACTCTCCATGGTTTACTGTTACCAGGAGAGGCCTGGTGTTTACATCAAGGGTCCAGGTTTAGGTCCCGTTGCTACAAAATCGTACCCTGCATTTTGCGGCCTCATATACGTTATAGGAGTAACGGTAAAGTCCCAATACTCAATTGGAGTGCCCAAATAGTTAGCGGTGGGTGATGTTAGTTAGCTTTCTTTTCTCTAGCCTAGCCTATTACTTTTTCTCGCGATTGTACAGTTGTCGTTCCAGTCTGTAGCTTCAATTAGGAAGTTCAGCTGAGTAGTAAAAACCGACTCCCATTACTTATGTGGAGGAAAGTATCGAGTCTTAAATTTTAAATTTTCATGACAACTCATTACCTCTAAGTCTGCTGGGTTTCCAGGACTTCTGTTTACATCCGAATGACATTCAACGCATGCTTCTTCCTAAAACGTTCAAAATAATTCCTTTGTCTCAGGTGGTCGAGAAAATAATACAATGAAAGTTCAAACTATAAATACCTTTTTTAATTTGATAAAAATCATCTAAATTAAAACAACTTACTTTATCAGTTCTTTCATCTACTGCTCAGCGTGTAGCTGCACTATGCCCAATGTGGGGATTCAACTTCTATTTTTATTGCTATAAAGAGTGACATGTCAAACTGAACAGCTTTATGTTAACTCAGTTGTATGCTCTACGTAATGTTGACTGGGTCATAGTCTAGTAGTACAAATACTGTACGATTTACGTAATGTTGACTGGATCATAGTATAGATAACTACAAACACTGTACGATTTACATAATGTTGACTGGATCATAGTATAGATAACCACAAACACTGTATGATTTACGTAATGTTGACTGGATCATATTATAGATAACCACAAACACTGTATGATTTACGTAATGTTGACTGGATCATAGTATAGATAACTACAAACACTGTATGATTTACGTAATGTTGACTGGATCATAGTATAGATAACTACAAACACTGTATGATTTACGTAATGTTGACTGGATCATAGTATAGATAACTACAAACACTGTATGATTTACGTAATGTTGACTGGATCATAGTATAGATAACTACAAACACTGTATGATTTACGTAATGTTGACTGGATCATAGTATAGATAACTACAAACACTGTATGATTTACGTAATGTTGACTGGATCATAGTATAGATAACTACAAACACTGTATGATTTACGTAATGTTGACTGGATCATAGTATAGATAACTACAAACAGATATAGATAACTACAAACACTGTATGATTTACGTAATGTTGACAGGATCATAGTATAGGTAACTACAAACACTGTATGATTTACGTAATGTTGACTGGATCATAGTATAGATAACTACAAACACTGTATGATTTACGTAATGTTGACAGGATCATAGTATAGATAACTACAAACACTGTATGATTTACGTAATGTTGACTGGATCATAGTATAGATAACTACAAACACTGTATGATTTACGTAATGTTGACTGGATCATAGTATAGATAACTACAAACACTGTATGATTTACGTAATGTTGACTGGATCATAGTATAGATAACTACAAACACTGTATGATTTACGTAATGTTGACTGGATCATAGTATAGATAATACAAACACTGTATGATTTACGATGTTACTGGATCATAGTATAGATAACTACAAACACTGTATGATTTACGTAATGTTGACTGGATCATAGTATAGATAACTACAAACACTGTATGATTTACGTAATGTTGACTGGATCATAGTATAGATAACTACAAACACTGTATGATTTACGTAATGTTGACTGGATCATAGTATAGATAACTACAAACACTGTATGATTTACGTAATGTTGACTGGATCATAGTATAGATAACTACAAACACTGTATGATTTACGTAATGTTGACAGGATCATAGTATAGATAACTACAAACACTGTATGATTTACGTAATGTTGACAGGATCATAGTATAGATAACTACAAACACTGTATGATTTACGTAATGTTGACTGGATCATAGTATAGATAACTACAAACACTGTATGATTTACGTAATGTTGACAGGATCATAGTATAGATAACTACAAACACTGTATGATTTACGTAATGTTGACTGGATCATAGTATAGATAACTACAAACACTGTATGATTTACGTAATGTTGACTAGTATAGATAACTACAATCACTGTATGATTTACGTAATGTTGACAGGATCATAGTATAGATAACTACAAACACTGTATGATTTACGTAATGTTGACAGGATCATAGTATAGATAACTACAAACACTGTATGATTTACGTAATGTTGACAGGATCATAGTATAGATAACTACAAACACTGTATGATTTACGTAATGTTGACTGGATCATAGTATAGATAACTACAAACACTGTATGATTTACGTAATGTTGACAGGATCATAGTATAGATAACTACAAACACTGTATGATTTACGTAATGTTGACAGGATCATAGTATAGATAACTACAAACACTGTATGATTTACGTAATGTTGACAGGATCATAGTATAGATAACTACAAACACTGTATGATTTACGTAATGTTGACAGGATCATAGTATAGATAACTACAAACACTGTATGATTTACGTAATGTTGACTGGATCATAGTATAGATAACTACAAACACTGTATGATTTACGTAATGTTGACAGGATCATAGTATAGATAACTACAAACACTGTATGATTTACGTAATGTTGACTGGATCATAGTATAGATAACTACAAACACTGTATGATTTACGTAATGTTGACAGGATCATAGTATAGATAACTACAAACACTGTATGATTTACGTAATGTTGACTGGATCATAGTATAGATAACTACAAACACTGTATGATTTACGTAATGTTGACAGGATCATAGTATAGATAACTACCAACACTGTATGATTTACGTAATGTTGACTGGATCATAGTATAGATAACTACAAACACTGTATGATTTACGTAATGTTGACTGGATCATAGTATAGATAACTACAAACACTGTATGATTTACGTAATGTTGACTGGATCATAGTATAGATAACTACAAACACTGTATGATTTACGTAATGTTGACTAGTATAGATAACTACAATCACTGTATGATTTACGTAATGTTGACAGGATCATAGTATAGATAACTACAAACACTGTATGATTTACGTAATGTTGACAGGATCATAGTATAGATAACTACAAACACTGTATGATTTACGTAATGTTGACAGGATCATAGTTTAGATAACTACAAACACTGTATGATTTACGTAATGTTGACAGGATCATAGTATAGATAACTACAAACACTGTATGATTTACGTAATGTTGACTGGATCATAGTATAGATAACTACAAACACTGTATGATTTACAAGCTGGTTTATTTGTTCAACGTTTCTGTTTTCCTCCTTCATTAGGTGTATTACAGTTTTACTTAAATTAAGATCGTTGCATTTTAAGGTTCAATTCGTTGCAGAAATGGCTTGTTCCTAACGAAGGACAAAACTTTGAACAAATAAAATAACTACAAAGTTCATGGTAATTTATTTCTATGTTTTTGTCAGATTCGTCTACATAAACAGATTTGAAGAAAAAAATTAACTTCGTAAACGTTTTTATGTTAAATGTAAACCTTTTAATGTTATCAACAGTGGAACCAACTAGATGTTTGTTTATGTAAAAGGTAAATTTTTATACTGGTAATTATATTTAATTTGATATCGTTTTAAATAAAAATCTGGTGAAAAACTAACTGGAACTTTTAGAGGAATCTAAAAATATATATATATATATATATAATGTTTTTTTTTTTAAATTTAGATTAATATATTCAGAAATATATAAACATGTTAACAATTATAGTTAACAATTACACTAACAAACATTATTTTAATAATACAATCACATTTTACCATATAACAATAAATATACAAATGTTATAGCTACAGAAATATATAAAATAATATTATGTATGTATACAAATATATAACAACAGTATATTAGAGTTTTTTGAACGGATTACAGGGTTTTCTATAGATAACTTTTAAAAGGTAGGTTGTGTCTTGGCAAATCATGCAAGAAATAGAAAGCAACTTTCCAATAAAATACTTGTTAGTTTTTAATTAAGCACAAAACTTCACATTGAGTTACCTGTACTCTGCCCACTACGGGTATCGAAACCCGGATTATAGCGACGTAAATCTGCAGACATACCGAATGTGTACTCAACATACTCAAATGTGTTGTTATAGTCAATAAATCAATCTAAGGTTATTTAATGACTGCACTTATCAATACACTATCAACATATGTCGCACGACGTAACAGAATATTTACAGGGTGTCCACCATAGCCTACTATACATATATCAATACAGGTTTATTTCTTTTTTACAAACATTATACACACTTCTAAAGAAATTACAAACAAATACAGAAGGATAAAAATAAAACATTTCATAGCGATTTATAAAAGTTTCACACAAACTGTCAGGGTACCTGAAGAGCTTTGAATTTCTCTTCGTCTAAAAGATGTCTCCATTTTTCAAGAACCTTCCTCTGAATTGGAAACGACATTGGTAGCCTGAATTCCATGACGAAGGAATTTGAAATTTTCACTAACTCAAAGAATGATCAAACGGCCTTTACTTTCTCGACACTCTAACGTATTTCAGCTTCTCAAGAGGTCATACTGAAGTCTCTGTGTACGACTGTCTTCTGCATTAAGCTGGTTACAGGCAAGGACAGCTAAGAAACATCTCTATGGACTTCAGGGCTTCCACGAGTCACAGTTTTTAATTACGATTTCAGCGTATGAACGTAACCAAGGCAACATATCTTTAACAATCGCTTCAATGGCTTTGAAGGTACATGTTATTCGGGAATGGTGTAACATGATTACATTAGTAAAGAAGCTATTAGCATTCTATACGTGGCTAGGGGACGTTCAAAATCTACCAACTGTTAGTGTTAGAATGAATACGTCTAGCATTTCAGTCACGAATATGCAACAAAATTTAATTAGAGTTGGTTCCCCTAATTTATCAGCGACAAGTTTACAGACTCAAACCGCAAAATTCCGGGATTTGATTCCCCGCAGTGATCAGGTCAAATTACTTGGCACTAAAACAAATAATTTAAAGTAGATTTTTGGAAATATTAAAAGTTTATTCTCAACGTAAATAAGTTTGGTTTTAGTTAAGGATAAAACTACCCGGAGACTGTCTGTGCTATACGCGTCAATTAGGGACAGCTAGCACAGATAGCCCTCGTGTAGCTTTGTACAAAATTCAAACCAAACCTGTCCTGTGTCCACCACAACCATCGAAACAAGTTTTTGACTTACCACTGAGGGCGACATAAATAAGTTTTTTTTTTTTTTTTTAAATTCCGAGTAAAGATACATGGTGGCTACCTCTACTAGTCGTTCCTCATTTCATTACCACTCATTGCCAACTCTTGGGCTATTCTTTTTCCAACCAGTAGTGGGGTTGACTATCACATTATAAGGCCCTCACGTGTGAAATATGATAAATACGAGCGTTCTCACTTCTCAATTACCAAATTTACCTTCAAGAAATTAAATAATTGGACAATTTTATTATAGTTCACATTTCGAAAAACCAGTAACGTGAATAGAAAATTCTAACGTGATTCAAACCCGTGACCCTCAGATTGCAAGTCCAGTGTCCCTAACTACCTGGTTATGCCGGGCTGACATAAGCAGATCAAACATTAATTAATATGTTTTTATGTCTTCCTTTATGTAATATGCTTTCTTTTAGTTAGTTTGTACTGAAACTATTAAAATATTTAAAGATTCAAATTAATAATTATAATATACATGATAAAAATATTATAACTTTTTCACTTTAAATAGCTATAAATGTTCATTTATCTGTTGCGAAAATCTTAAATGTCGTTAAAATTATTAAATAGCGTCATGTGTAAATCACATGAATTTAGAGTTTACTATTATAAGGCTATTAATTACTTGTCTGTCACTCGTTCTTCGTTCATTCCAGTTGCACAAGTGATGAAAGTTAACAGTTTTTAACTCGAAAAAAAAGGTAACTCAGAATTATACAAACATAATATTGTAAATAACACATGTCAAAACTGACTGAACGAAACGTGAATTATGCAAACAATATTGTAAATAACACATGTCAAAACTGACTGAACGAAACGTGAATTATACAAACATAATATTGCAAGTAACACATATCAAAACTGACTGCCCCCCCCCAGTGGCTCAGCGGTATGTCTGCGGACTTACAACGCTATAAACCCGGGTTTCGATACCCGTGATGGGCAGAGCACAGATAGTACATTGTGTAGCTTTGTGCTTAATTCAAAACAACAATAACAAAACTGACTGAACGAAACGCGAATTACACAAACATGATATTGTAAATAACACATGTCAAAACTGACTAAACGAAACTTGAATTATACAAACCTAATCTCATAGACAACACATGTCATCACGTGATAAAGTAAACATGAAGTATACAAACCTAATCTCGTACATAACATAGTTAACATTGACTACATGAAACGTGAATTATACAAACCTAATCAGGTGTATAACATATGTTAACATTGACTACATGAAACGTGAATTATACAAACCTAATATTTTAGACAACACATGTTAGCAATGACTACGTGACACGTGAATACTACAAACCTAATCTTTTAGACAACACACGTTAGCAATGACTACGTGACACGTGAATACTGCAAATCTAATCTCGTAGATAACGCAGTTAACATTAACTACATGAATCATGAAGTATACAAACCTAATCTCGTAGATAACACAGTTAACATTAACTACATGAATCATGAATTATACAAACCTAATCTCGTAGATAACACAGTTAGCATAGATTACATGAAACGGGAACTACGCAAACCTAATCAGGTATATAGCACATGTTAACATTGACTACCTGTAGCGTGAACTACACAAACCTAATCAGGTATATAACACATGTTAACATTGACTACCTGAAGCGTGAATTATACAAACCTAATCTCATAGACACCACATGTTGACACAACATCATCGGTCACATGTGAGCATTATTTCGTAAATACCACGTGAGACTTTTGTAAATAAAATTTTAAACAAAATGTTTACGGTTTGAATGTTGTTTTTTTTTATGGAATCCTCTTGTATTCTGTGAGATTTTGAAAGCTAGCAACCAATCAGATGTTACCGTTATTTTGAGCTTTCTTTCAGGTCTGCACTACTTTCCACATGTACATAACCTAACCTAGTAAATCCCTGAAACCTGATGAAGAACTCAACACAAAGTGGTAAGTGTCATTTCCATAACCAGGTAGGAAGCTGGAGCACTTGAGAAATTGTTAGTCGCCCGAAGTGTCTGCATAACGAGTTTTAGATCCATATTGGTGTGTTAATAGATGTGCTTTATACTTAAACAGTTTAAAGCAATTGTTTGTTGTTGTTTTTTTACGTTGTACATAAATTAATCTTCCATTTATAAATAAAAATAGGGAGAAACTGGTGTAACACGGCCGTTTACAGAACGAGAGACTGCACATATTTTGTCTCCATGGCGACCTGTGCCTAATATAATGACGTGGCAGCAACGGTAGAATAATAAAGATTTGATAACGTAAAAAAAAACCTTCATTAACTCTATAGGTTTTAAACTGCCCTCGAAGACCGTACAGGATTTGCAGTTGTAATGAACTGTATTTACTTAGGACTAAAGACAGGTACAATAAATCCAAAGCCTAGTACAATTTTATATTCTTTAGTAAGTAGAAGAGAGAAGAAAGAGGGTGTCCAGTGCCCTTGACTTTAAACCACTTATTATCCCATAGAAGTCCTAATAAATTAGTCTCAGACACAATGAGAATCTTCACTCTTTTTAGAAGAGCACTTCCTAGAAGAGCTCCTGTAATACATGTTGAAAAGCAGAAATGCACATAGAGACTTTTAGACAAAGAATTTTTTTTAAAATCACAGTGGTAAAACTACGGATTCATAACGCTAAAATCAGGGGTTCAATACATCAAATAGTCTACTGTGGGTTTGCTATTAAAAACAAACTTTTATTCAACGATTTAAAGTAAAATGTAATCATTAACATAAGGAATTTCTACTTGTTGGATAGTGATGGCCACTCAAGATACATTTCTCAGTACTGATCCAGGATAGCTTCCGGATATTCTCTGTATTAAAATATTACATAATAAAAACACGAGGTGTGATCAAATAGTATCAAAACTTCACTTTTATTCCGAAGAATAATGTACACACATCAGTATTATATGTTATCACCTTCAAAGTAATATTCCCCTGCTGATACTCACTTGTTACAATGTTCCTGCATTATAGGAAGCAATGCCGGAAGTCTTCAACTGTTATGTAACTCAGTTCTCCTTTCACATTATTATGGATAGTTGGAATGTCATCAAGTCTCTTTCCTTTCAACTTAATTTTGAATTTTGAGAACAGAAAAACAATCACACGGGGCAAGATCGGGAGAATACTGGAGGTGTGGTATCACAGGAGGGTTTTTTTTTCGTCCAGAAAGTCTTGAACAGACACAGCAGTGTGTGAAAACTCGTTGTCATAATGAAGAAACCAGTGACCCTTCCCCCACAGCTTGCGGCTGCTTCTCTAACTTTCTCCCTCAAGATCTCTTTTATAAAAGACCTGGGTATCTGGCTTTCACCTTAGTGACCGTTTTATCAGTAGACGATGTCGACGGTCGTCCAGAACGTGGGTCATCTTTAGCAGATTCCCGGCCATCTTGGAAGTGTTTTATCCATTGATAACTGACAGCCTTACTTAAGCAGTCGTCACCAAAGGCAGTTCTTATCATTTCGAGTATTTCTGTTCCTCCTTTACCATTTTCGAAGCAAACCTTGATACAAACACGTTGCTCTCCTTTTCTGTTCATTTTTATTATGACAGGGGCAAGAGATACGTCTGTCTTTGAACACTTTATTCACAACACAGTATAAGGTCTGGAGAAATGACGTGTTCGTGGGGTAGATCACTAGTTGTATTTTGTACACAACTCAGTGAAGCTCACTGTCTCTGTACTGGCACCTGCAACAGAAGTAGTCTTAAAACGTTTTAATCAGACCTTGTAAGCAAGAGCTGATTCAATCTATAATAATGGAAGTACCATAAGGTATCGAACCTTCATATAATACTCTTATTATCTATCATCTATTATTATCTACATAAAAATTAAATCTATAAAAAGCGATTTTCTCTTTAGAGTTGCTTTCTGGTTGGAATTTCAAGTTCTATCGTGTGATTCATGGTGGATTTCTGCCTGCAAAAACCACTTGATTCTTTCAAAAACAGGTTTTTTTTTAATTTGAGTAACTAAGCTAACTGGACATCAACTATCCTCTCTGAAACAACTAGTCTTCTTTGGCTTTATAAACGGGATGACAGTTGCTTAAAACTGTAGTCTACATCTGGCAGATGTAGATGAAACGAACAATAAAGTAAAAGAAACAGAAAAAAATTTGGTGCAGAATTTTGTAATGGGCATCATCTGACCTGACTGAAGATTTCTATATCAGTGTAGAGCTACATGAAGGAGAGTCACTCTATACATAAAGGAGAGTCACTCTATACATGAAGGAGAGTCACTATATACATGAAGGAGAGTCACTCTATTCATGAAGGAGAGTCACTCTATACATGAAGGAGAGTCACTCTATTCATGAAGGAGAGTCACTCTATTCATGAAGGAGAGTCACTATATACATGAAGGAGAGTCACTCTATTCATGAAGGAGAGTCACTCTATACATGAAGGAGAGTCACTCTATACATGAAGGAGAGTCACTCTATTCATGAAGGAGAGTCACTCTATACATGAAGGAGAGTCACTATATACATGAAGGAGAGTCACTCTATTCATGAAGGAGAGTCACTCTATACATGAAGGAGAGTCACTCTATTCATGAAGGAGAGTCACTCTATTCATGAAGGAGAGTCACTATATACATGAAGGAGAGTCACTCTATTCATGAAGGAGAGTCACTCTATACATGAAGGAGAGTCACTCTATACATGAAGGAGAGTCACTCTATTCATGAAGGAGAGTCACTCTTTACATGAAGGAGAGTCACTCTATTCATGAAGGAGAGTCACTCTATACATGAAGGAGAGTCACTATATACATGAAGGAGAGTCACTCTATTCATGAAGGAGAGTCACTCTTTACATGAAGGAGAGTCACTCTATTCATGAAGGAGAGTCACTCTATACATGAAGGAGAGTCACTCTATTCATGAAGGAGAGTCACTCTATTCATGAAGGAGAGTCACTATATACATGAAGGAGAGTCACTCTATACATGAAGGAGAGTCACTCTATACATGAAGGAGAGTCACTCTATTCATGAAGGAGAGTCACTCTTTACATGAAGGAGAGTCACTCTATTCATGAAGGAGAGTCACTCTATACATGAAGGAGAGTCACTCTATTCATGAAGGAGAGTCACTCTATTCATGAAGGAGAGTCACTATATACATGAAGGAGAGTCACTCTATTCATGAAGGAGAGTCACTCTATACATGAAGGAGAGTCACTCTATACATGAAGGAGAGTCACTCTATTCATGAAGGAGAGTCACTCTTTACATGAAGGAGAGTCACTCTATTCATGAAGGAGAGTCACTCTATTCATGAAGGAGAGTCACTATATACATGAAGGAGAGTCACTCTATTCATGAAGGAGAGTCACTCTATACATGAAGGAGAGTCACTATATACATGAAGGAGAGTCACTCTATTCATGAAGGAGAGTCACTCTTTACATGAAGGAGAGTCACTCTATTCATGAAGGAGAGTCACTCTATTCTTTCTCACTTCTACTGTTGCAAACAAATAATATTCTAATGACTGTAGCCAGTTCCTATTAGAATGATATGAAAGTATTCACTGGGATGTAGACCAATACCCATCTATCAATAAAATAAAGGGTATAAATAGAGTGAGTAAATGAGTTATCAATGGCTACCACTAGAGGAAGTATACTGTTGATACTAGATTAGTTATCAATGGCCAACACTAGAGGAAGTATACTGTTGATACTAGATTAGTTATCAATGGCTACCACTGGAGGAAGTATACTGTTGATACTAAATGAGTTATCAATGGCCAACACTAGAGGAAGTATACTGTTGATACTAGATTAGTTATCAATGGCTACCACTGGAGGAAGTATACTGTTGATACTAGATTAGTTATCAGTGGCCAACACTAGAGGAAGTATACTGTTGATACTAGATTAGTTATCAATGGCTACCACTGGAGGAAGTATACTGTTGATACTAAATGAGTTATCAATGGCCAACACTAGAGGAAGTATACTGTTGATACTAGATTAGTTATCAATGGCTACCACTGGAGGAAGTATACTGTTGATACTAGATTAGTTATCAATGGCTACCACTGGAGGAAGTATACTGTTGATACTAGATTAGTTGTCAATGGCTACCACTGGAGGAAGTATACTGTTGATACTAAATGAGTTATCAATGGCCAACACTAGAGGAAGTATACTGTTGATACTAGATTAGTTATCAATGGCTACCACTGGAGGAAGTATACTGTTGATACTAGATTAGTTATCAATGGCTACCACTGGAGGAAGTATACTGTTGATACTAGATTAGTTGTCAATGGCTACCACTGGAGGAAGTATACTGTTGATACTAGATTAGTTGTTAATGGCTACCACTGGAGGAAGTATACTGTTGATACTCCGTGAGTCTATTATTTTTTGAACAATGTTTTTGTATAACATATGCATTTTTAGTTAGGAATTCAAAGTATTGATAAGGGGGCTAATATACGTTGTTTTGTTTCCAATAGCGTCAGACTTAAAGGGGAGTTCGTTGTCCTGGTTCGACCAGAAGGTCTTTGGATGCTGAAGTCTTTACCAACTTTGAAGAGTTCATAAACACCTCAATCATTTTTGTTTGTAAAATGGAAGTCAATAGGAAAATGTAATTTAAGAAATCAATGCACAGGAGCTGTAGTAGACAGTGGATGTGTCCAAAGAAAGTAGTTAGCTTAAGTTACTACTTAAGTAGTAACTGTAAAGTAGCTGTAAAAATGTTAAAATTCGGCATCCATTGTTCTCCTAACCACGACGGAACTGTACACAAACTCATGTTGCACTGTGGTAAGAATTTTGTGGTTATTACACCTGAACACCAGCCACAATGTGTTCAAGAATGGTGAATGATGGCCCTCAGTTGACCCTGGCTACGATTAACCAGTCAACTTACTCTTACGAATCCATCCTTGAATAATCCATCGCTTCTGCAAGAATTGAAAGCTAAACATTGCAATGTTTCTTAACTACTAGGATTCTCATGCTTTTCACTGCTTCACATTATTAACACGTGGGTAGATGTTTGGATACAGAAAAAAAGGAAGTTGCATACGTTCCTGAGAGGTACCCTAACCACTTGCAAGGATTCACGTAGAGGATTGAATCGAAATAAATTATATTAAAAATTTACGTGTTTTTTTTAGGAAATGTGGTAAGAAAACCAATGAATTACCATTCAAGAATATTAAAGTTTTTATTCTTAAAACATAGTATAAATTATAATGTATCTTTATCTTAAAGTACTGTACCCAAGTATATATCAATTTTGAAGCATCGAACTCATGTAAAAATTCCATATTGGATTATGACGTATATCGTGAAAGAAATATTTCTTTAAAAGTGTTCCAGTTATATAGAATAAACCTGATACAATAAATGTGAATTCTTTGCAAGTTCTTGAAGTTTTACTGTTAAAGCAAAAGAAAGACAAAATCCCTCTCCACACTTAAGGCGAGTCATAAGGGTGACGATCACATCTCACTATCAGATTGGAGTGGCCCAAGAATTGGCGGCGAGTGCTGTTCACTAACTGTCTTCCATATTATTTCAGAAAAATGGACGACTAGCGGACAAGAACACCAAGAGTTTTCCACTAGTTAAGGCAACAGATATTCATTACAATATTTATTTTGTTTTTAAGTATCAGTTCTATCACCAGTCACATTTAGTAACTATACACATTGAAAGTAATGGCTAAAAGTTATTAGCAGAATACCACACATAAGCAGTTCGTTAATATGTCTGGTCAAGCAACTGTCGAAGTTTGGTGGAACTACATTAAAAACCACAATCATTAAAATAACATATTCGAACGGGGAAAAAACCTCCTGTAGCATAGCGATATGTCTGCAGACTTAAACGCTAGAATCCTGGTTTCCATACTCGTGGTGGGCAGAGCTCAGATAGCCCATGCTGTTGCTTTTTTGTGCTTAGCTTCCAACAAACAAATGTAGAAAAACTGGTTCAGAACAAAATAATACTGAAAAGCTGTCACAGCGTTTCTCAAATGAGAGTTTCGAGTGAAACATTATGTAATTTAATGATAATGTAGCTCGTGTTGTGTGACTTTAACGAAAACAAACACACGACGTTTCTCACGTAAAAGTTTTGAATGAACGAAACGGTTACGGCTCATCGAGCTTGTTTGACTTAACATTAACTAAAATGTAACGTTTCTCACGGGCCAGCATGACCAGATGGTTTAATGCGTTCGACTCATAATCCCAGGGTCGCGGGTTCGAATCTCTGTCGCACGAAACATGCTCGCTCTTTCAGCCCTGGGGGTGTTAGAATGTGATGGTTAATCTCACTATTCGTTGGTAAAAGAGTAGCCCAAGAGTTGGCGGTGGGTGGTGATGACCAGCTGTCTTCCCTCTAGTCTTACACTGCTAAATTAGGAACGGCTAGCACAGATAGCCCGCGTGTAGCTTTGCGCGAAATTAAAAAATAAACGTTTCTCACGTAAAATGTTCTGAGTTGAGCGAAACGTTGTATAATCTACTTCTAACAAAATTCGTGTTACATTAACTGTAAAAAGCAAGGAACGTTTCCCATGTTAAAGTTCAGAGTAAGCCCACAGAAACCCTTATGAAGTACTTTTCATAATATGATATTTGATATGTTTTTACAAGGCTTACTGACCACACACGTAAAGACATGAAAGATATATTTTGAAAAAAACAACCCAACTCTGAGCAACCTTATTTTTGAGCCGATCCTTTATTTCGTTAAAACTATCAACTGAATAAAATATAATCTTCACACTAGTGCAGTCGACTTCATAGAACGGGACTCACAGAAGATGTTTGTCATAACCATCGAGAGGTCCTTGACTGGAAAACAACTAAAAATATGCGTCGGCTCATACGTTACGGCTACGTCGGAGCGTCGTCTTCTGTGTCATCGATTCTGTGAGTTTGGGGGGTCTCACTCGCTGAATCACCATACTTTATGATATCGTGTTACCCGAAGGACTATTTCCATTTGAATGGTAATGAATCTCACTAGAATGTTGTTACAACAAATCAGAAAAAGAAACATCAGTGTTTGTTTTGTAGCTCTGAAAGAGTTGCTGTTATTGTTGCTGTAGTACTGAAGCTGCGGATGTTGTTAGTACTGTTGCCATAACAACAACAATAAAACAAATCTGTTTCATTTTGAAACATCAACGATCATTACTGTTATTGTTGCTATGATAATAATATTATTAATTTTATTACTGTTGTTATAACAACAGCAAAAGAAGTTCTGCTCGTTTTGAAACTTCAAGGATCATTTCTGTTATTGTTGCTATGATAATAAAATTAAGATTGTTGTCACAGGTATTGCTATAATAACCACAGAATCAAACGTGTCTTACTTTGAAACATTATTAAAAAATATTTGTATTTAAGAACATCATTTTAGTAAATGACAAACAAATCGAAGGAAGCTAATCCATATCGAGGTAAGACATTTGGTTAACCAGAAGAGAATAGTCGCGAAGGAAAAGAAAAATCAGGCAGAAATAAGATAAAATGTGAGAAAAGGAAGTTGAAAGATGGAGACATTAACCTTGGAACAAGACGTTCTATACATGCGTATACTTCACATTTAAAGTTGTGGCAGTCAAAGACAGCGTGACAGCAACAAAAGAAAAATCAGTACTTAACCTGTGACCCCCAGTAAGATCTTTTTCAGAAAACTTCTGAAGACATCCTTGATGGTGATCGAACTCCAAGTGCCGGCGTTTTCTTTAATGTATCTATTTTTATTTCATTCCTGGCTCAGACTGTTGCGTATGGTCTATTAGACTAATAATTGGTTTATTTTGTAATTCTATGTACTAAACGTGATGGGTCTGAAGTGTTTTTTCTCAAGATGAGTAACACTTTAAATTGTTATTTTCTCTCTCTCTCTCTTTCTATATATATATATATATATATATGTAAGTGTGAAAAACTGGAGATTATATGTGTCTGTTGTAGAGACGCCTACTAGGGATGAGACACTGTTATAAAAAAATAAGTAATTCCTGGCTTAATGGAAAACAAAACGAAGTGTTATTAAGTGGTCTATAAAACTGTCTGGTGAAGTGTGTGAATTAATAAAAATAGAAATATAAAGTGTAGTCTCTCTGGTGGTCAAATCCATCAAAATAATTGTCTCTACTTCAAATTTCTTTAAACTATTGAAGATCCACTTTATCTAATATAATTGAGCTCCAAGTTTGCTTAATAATCCCGGAACTGTTATAAATAACACGGTACATGCGCTTTTATTATTGTTAATAAACACCGTACATGCCTTATTATTACTGTTAATTAACACCTTAATGCTCTATTATTACTTTTAATGAACATTGTATATTCCTTATTATTACTGTTAGTAAATACGGTTCATGCTCTATTATTACTGTTAATGAACACCCTACATGCCTTATTATTACTGTTAATGAACACCCTACATGCCTTAATATTACTGTTAATGAACACCTTTCGTGCCATATTATTACTGTTAATGAACACCCTACATGCCTATTATTACTGTTCATGAACACCCTACATGCCTATTATTACTGTTCATGAACATTAATATTAACAGTAGTTAATGTACACGGTACCTGCCCTGTTATTACTGTTAATGAACACCCTACATGCCCTATTATTAGTTGTATTTTTATTTCGGGACCCATTGCACTGTTTATTTTAATCTGTTTTGTTCTAGCACCACATGATATAAATATGTTTGATTTTATACGTTTTCTTACATGAATTTCAAACAATTCCAAGCTACTGAATAGTGTTATATATCTTAAAACAAGTGCTGTTATCGAAGGTATAAAGTTTTTCTCCGACTTCTAGCTCTAACAAGTGGTCTTACAGAATGATTAATTAGTTAAAGGACCATCAATGAGATTCAAGATGTTTGGTGTCTTGTTGGATTACAATAAACGAGTTCTGACGTTACGTATACTGTTTATCTGGCGGTACAACGAAACAAAATCCACTTCAGAAACTGATGATACAAGATACGTATATTAGATGATTTAAATTTCTAAAACAAAAACACAACAACCTGTTATGGCTTTCAGTTGAAACCTCAAGGTCATGGAACACTTCTCTATTCTCCCATTACCACTGGCCGTTTTTAGGTCAAGAACTGAAACTAATTACTTTGGACTGAAGGAGAGAATTCATAACTCTTGTAATGAATGTCACAGATACTTAAAAACAGAACTAAAATTTCCTTAAGGGAGAAAATTTAGTTTCCGGTAATAAAAAATTATTTAAGTACACTATAAATGTAAATATACCAATAAGGCTTAAGGTAATAACTATAAAACAGCATTCTATTATATAAATTACTTTATATTCTACGCATCACGATTTTATTTTTAATATATTAAAATGTAAGAAAAATTATCTTGAAAACGGTGTAGGATATCTTATATGGAAGGTGACATAGAATGTTTTATTATAATCAATAGTATATGTTTCCTATTTGTTTTCTCACAAAACTGTAAAGTGGACTACCAGTGTTGTACCCGCCATGTGCATCGAACCCCGAGTTCAAGTGTTTTAAGCCCATAAAATTAAAACACCACTAAAGGTTAGGCCTGGCATGGCCAGGTGGTCAAGGCACTCGACTCGTAATCTGAGAGTCGAGGGTTCGAATCTTTGCCCGCCCTTTCAAGTGTGAGGGATTCATAATGTAATGGTTAATTCCACTGTTCGTTGGTAAAAGAGTAGCCTAAGAGTTGGCGGTGGGTGGTGATTACTAGCTGCCTTTACTCTAGTCTTACACTGTTAAATTAGGGACGGCTAGCGTAGCTTTGCGCGAAATACAAAACAAACAAGCCACAAAAGGATTTCTGGTAAATTCAGTGACATATGCTCAAGCACACTCTTATGTTGTATATTGTATGTTGTATGTTGTATATTGTACATTGTATATTCAGAATATTATGGAAGAATTACTTTCAACGGTTTTTTGTGTTCTTAAGCCCAAAGTTACACAATGATCTATCGGCTCTGTTTTCACCAAGCGAATCAAAAACCCGATTATGACTATATAAGCACTTCAACTTATCTCTGAACAACCGGAACCGCGACGGTAACAAACACCATGGCTTCCTTAAACCCTGAACTGGTAAAATCAACAAAAATTTAGTTTTAGGTTGTCACATAATCAATGAAATTATTTTCTTTTTAAACCTTAAAACTGTAATTATTAAATCTTAAGAGAACAGTTACTACTTATTCTAAATTTTCTAAAATTAACTTATTAATTAATATTCAGAAACTACAGGGTGTTCGGAAAGTCACTGTGCACTTATATATTTATTAACAGACATGTTTCAATATAGAATACAGGAGGTAAATACAAATGACAATTATAAACAATGTTGAAAGTGACCCCGTTGGCATCAATACAGGCCTGAATCCTTCTTATTTTGTTTCTAAACACCGCTATCAGTTGCTCGTTTAAAATAGACTGAATAGACATATGATTACAAAACTGCACAGTGATTTTCCGAAAACCCTGTACAATAACAGTAAAAAAACCCCAAAAACTGAGAAATAACTTTTTGACCATTTGTTTTCATTCATGGTTTATTCGAATGCCTTATCACTTTTCATTTCTGTAGGTAATGTTTTGTGTTAGTGTGTTGCTAGCTCTGTTTCTTAACGACCAAGCCCACGTGAAACGTGACTCTAAACTGTAAGTTAGTTTTTAAATCCTGGTATTGGTCAAGAACGCTAAAACTAAGTTTATTTCGAATCTCACGAGAATGCTTATCCTTTGATGTGATGCGGAAATACAACTTGCAACGTCAGAAGGTAATTGAGCATCTAGCCACGAGATGGCGCGGTATGTTTTGGATAAGATTATGTGTATTTACCAAAAGTTGTTCATTGGTAAAGGGCTAGTGTTCGCTAAGCACGTGTTCTTATTGAAGTTGACTGACTCTGTGGTTTAACTGAAGAAAGGTAGGGTTTATATATATATTTGAGTTGCATTTCAAACTTTGTAAAACCACCATTTATTTACAACTTGAAAATGTTCAGAATTCCCCTAAGATCATAGACGAGATCTTGATGGTTTCCACTTTATCTCAATATATTGAATTATTCTGTCTGCTACTGATTTCACTTCTGGGGAAGAAAATCGATTAATTTAATCCAGATTAATCTTTTTTAGTGATTTAACATTGTTGAGCATCACAAACTTTACTTCAAGGAGTTTTCCATCAAGCAAGAGATTATTCCTTAAATTAAACCTCTAAATCAGAATTAAACTTTAAATGATTTTACTTGCTAATAACCACATTATTTTACTTCTGAGAGATTTTCTTATATACAAGAAATTAACTGCTCGATTAAACCTCTAAATTAAAATTATACTTGTTAATCACCAATTTATTTTACTTCTAGGAGATTTTATTATGGATAAAAGATAAATTTAAGTGATAATGTATGCTTATAAGAATTATATTTGATAATTACCACATTACTCTACATGTAAAAGACAAATAATTAAATTGGTTCAAATTAATATCTTCCTTCTCGCTGGATCTCAGAAACTAATTTGTCTATAATAAGAATTCTTATATTGTAATATAATAAACCATGGTGTGGAATGCATAAGGCAGGGGCCCGGCATGGCCGGGTGGGTTAAGGTGTTCGACTCGTAATCTGAGGGTCGCGGGTTCGAATCCCCGTCGCACCAAACATACTCGTCTTTCAGCCGTGGTGGCGTTATAATATGATGGTCAATCCACTATTCGTTGGTAAATGAGTAGTCTAAGAGTTGTCGGTGGGTGGTGCTGACTAGCCATCTTCCCTACACTGTTAAATTAGGGACGGCTAGCGCAGATAGCTCTCGTGTAGTTTTGCGCGAAATTTAAAAACAAACATAAGACAGAATAATCTAACAGCAGATTCAAAGGCAGTCTTTTATCTTTAAGCATTTTGTTGTTTGTTTCAATACCGGTTCCATTTTTTAAATCACTAACTTACAGCTTTCACTTTAAAGTAGTGAATCCCTTATATATATTTAAATACGTTGGTTGATTCTCTTAAGTTTTAAACCCTAGTGACGAGTCCCATGACAGCACGTATCCAGATTATAAGATAACAATGTCTAAATTCAGTTGTAGCGTCACACTTATAGCTTTGTGTGTTTTTTTTTACCATGAAGATCTCACCAATGACCCAGTTTTTCTTCATCTATTATTTCTTCACAGTAACGTAATTGTTTATTTAGGCGTTACTTTCATGTGTTATTTGAATCAGCGCGTGTTTTAATGCAGAACCTAAAGGTTTCCTATCAGTTACAGTATCGTGTTGCTTTCAAGGCCGGCCGACCATTTCAGAAGACAGAAAACAGCAGTGGATACATGGTTGCTTCCAGGGAACAAAATGAATCTGTTCAAGATGTTTCCCATTTCCTCTCTGTTCTGGTGTTTTGCTTTTATTCCATATTACTCCGAGTCTTGCGGAGAAGTCAGCTTTAATGTCACCAGCGGGATTGTACGTTTACAAGACCTCCACCATGACGTCACAGAAGATTTCAACTGTCTCTGGTTCTACACCGCGCCTCCAGGAAGGGAGCTTCTCGTGAAGGTAGATCATGTCCATCTCAATTCTCCACGTCGCCGGTGGACCTCCTTGAAGTTGAATGTAGATGATCAGACTTTGGATCTTCCAAGTAAATGTGTTCGTTGTTTGTCAGAGATTGTAGCCGGGCAGGAGCTACGAATAGTGTTCACCTATAAAACCAGAACTTCTAAACGTGGGAGAACTGGTTCTCTACATCTTGGTTCGTTTCAAATCCGATTTAAAGCTTTTGATCCGTTTCTGTGTGAGCCACCCGTGGCTCCAAAGAACGGATACATAATAACAGAACAGAGAAGAGTCGGCAACACTATTGAATACAGGTGCAACCCTCCGTTTGAACTAGGAGGAAATCCCCATTCTCGATGTAGAATCCCAAAATCAAGCCCTATTCCCGAATGGTCTGAGCCCTCTCCAAAGTGTACAATTCCAGACTGCACTGATGGGGTTATTCACAAAGTTGCCGGAAGAGGTGTAATCTCAAACCCAGGTTACGAGTCAAAACGGTTGTTACCACAAAGACAATGTCGATGGGAAATAATGGCTGGGAGAGGTGAAAGAATAAAGGTCTTCTTTCCTTATATCCAATTAAAAGGAGAAGAAACTACAGAATTAAATATTTACGATGGTGGTCTTTTCAGGCCTTTAACCAATCTAACTCTTCTGACTAAAAAGACGAAATCAGAACTTGTTACAAGCACAAATAAACTTATTGTTTTCTTCAGAACAGGGGACGTCCCAAACTCCAGTGAGTTGCAAGGTTTTTTTATGGAATACTGGAACATTTCAGGGCTTTGTTTCCATCCAGGACAAATAGAAAACGGCGAAGTAGTTGGCCAGAATTTCATAATAGGCTCTACTGTGAGGTTCTTATGTCATCCAAACTTTCATCTTATTGGGGCACAATCTGCAACATGTCTTCCTGGTGGTAGGTGGAATGTATCCAAACCTAGATGCCATTTTTTAAATCTCACCTTATCTTCATCTGAAACGTTTGGTTTATTCGAGTTCTTAGTGAACTCAAGACCTGTGCAAGCGCCAGATGAATCTTCGCAGAGCTCATCTAATATGTTCAGTACAACCCTGTCCTCTAGCAGTGAGGATGAAAACCAGTTTGTATTTTCTGTAACCCCTGCGTTCACATCTTTTTCAAGAAATTATCTGAGTAACGCTGTTGAAACAACAAGTGTTATCAGTTTTTCACACTCGTTTTCTCATACTTCAACAGAAGACAGTAAAAATCACCTTCAGAGAAACTCAACAAAAGACAGTAAAAATCACCTTCAGAGAAACTCAACAAAAGACAGTAAAAATCACCTTCAGAGAAACTCAACAAAGACAGTAAAATCACCTTCAGAGAAACTCAACAAAGACAGTAAAATCACCTTCAGAGAAACTCAACAAAGACAGTAAAATCACCTTCAGAGAAACTCAACAAAAGACAGTAAAAATCACCTTCAGAGAAACTCAACAGAAGACAGTAAAAATCACCTTCAGAGAAACTCAACAAAAGACAGTAAAAATCACCTTCAGAGAAACTCAACAAAAGACAGTAAAAATCACCTTCAGAGAAACTCAACAGAAGACAGTAAAAATCACCTTCAGAGAAACTCAACAAAAGACAGTAAAAATCACCTTCAGAGAAACTCAACAAAAGACAGTAAAAATCACCTTCAGAGAAACTCAACAAAAGACAGTAAAAATCACCTTCAGAGAAACTCAACAGAAGACAGTAAAAATCACCTCCAGAGAAACTCAACACAAGACAGTAAAGATCACGTTCAGAGAAACTTGAAAACTGACCAAGAAAGTGTGAATCGTTCTCAATTAAATTCACATAATATTTTCAAGAAGATTCTAGGTCTAAATCCTGTTCAACACGACAGTCACAGTACAACATCAAGAAAAAATTCACGACCTAGTATCATAGTAAAAGACAAAGCTTTGTATCGCCAGGATAGACCGTCAAGACATAGACTTTCAGAACAAACAACTATGTCAATTCTAGAGGTGAGAAAATTACTGTTTAGGTTTTTGTTTTTGTTTGGTAGAGTAAATGGAATAAACGTGTTTGTTTTTATTTGTAGCAGTAGCTCATGGAACTGACGACAGGTTTTATCTCATAATTTCAGAAATGCCTTTGATATATTATGTTCCATGCACGACAGAAAAATATTAATGAATAATTTATTTTACCAACTTGTACTTTAATAGTAAATACTTAAAAGCAGAAAATGGAAAATTCTGGATCTCCATAAGCTCAAAGCTGTTCAATGGGTTATCTATGCTGTGCACAATACGGGTATTAAATTCGATATTTTAGCAATATAAGCCTCCCAGCTTACAAATAGGGGAAAATAAAGAAACCCAATATGAAGTTAAAATTATCTTTATTTCAAGCATTGCAAAGTAACTACTTTGAATTAGCTTTTTAGCGAATAATAACAATAAATGTTTAATTAAGAATTTATTTTTTCATACCAAATAATTCAGTAAAAATTGTTAGTTAGAAATAGATAAAGCAATCAGCTAAAGTGTTCTCGTAACATTGTAGTATATGCTTTAACAATGTAACTGTAACTGAAGTTGATGTGTCTTGTAAAGTAGTAGTATATGCGTAACTTAATTTCTGTAACTACAGTGAAGACAAATGTAATGGACAAAGAGTGTGTTTTGTTGTTAGTCTTTTAGAACAAAGATTGGTTACTGTTGGATCATTAAAACCACGATGAAATCCTGTTATACAACTTTAAAAAATGCACTGATTGACTGCCCGCTAGGTTTTGTGACTCGCCATTAATGGAGGTTCTGGGCTTACAATTCAACGTAATAAACATAGTGCTGGTTGCAGGCATTCTAATTAATGTCTGTGTACAACCTAGTTGTTTCTTGATAGCTGCTCTTAAGATAAATAAGCAGCTTCATTCTTTGGCTATTTGATTGGCTGGTTCAACATGGGAAAAGGTCGGTAACCGTAGAAACCAATCAAGATCTGAGCTGTGACAGTTCGCATATGAGAACTTGTCTTTAGTTCGCATATGAGAACTTGTCTTTAGCTCAACAAGGGAAAAAAGTGGGGGTTAGTTGTCGAATTAAGCAGATAGACGCTGGCAGTATTGGTGAAACAAGAGCGTATTGTGGTATGGAGGGGGGTTAGAAACACGAGCTCGTTGTAGTGCTGAGGCAATTTGTTGTGCAAAACTGTCTCCACTAGCACTAACTGATGATAAGTGGCTAGAAATATGAACTTGAGAATTCTCCTTAAGGGGGCGGACTGGAGTAAAAGCCAGGAGTGCACTCCACCCTCCACAAAGCTTTTTGACAGACCAGCTCCGTAAAATTAACAAATCATTGTCTGTTTTCATGTGAGTGGCCAGTGTCTGGATCTGTGGTATATGTGAACGAAGCGAGAAACGTATACAGTATTTTATTCGGAAAATATTTAATGTAACTACATTCCACGTTACTTATACAAGCAACGGTTCATTTTACCGGAAGTAGGTATATAAACGCAAAACAGAAAATAGCAGAACTTTGTTTACTGAATGTCACAGATATGAAAACAAAAAAATACGAATTACTTTAAACAGATCACATAAAGCTACTGCCCTCTATATATCAATAAAGACAACATTTTTTTACGAATCCAGTATTTACTCACGTACTGTCCTATTAATATTTTGGAATGACTACAGTTGGGCGTTAAGAAAAGCAGAATCTTCAACTCAAGAGACAAAAATTATGTCGGACGTTCTAAATTCTTGTGATTTGTTTTTCAAACTTTTTGACAAGTTTTGGATTGGAAGCAGACAAGAACACGACTTGTTAACACATGTTTTTGCTCTAAGAAATGTTAGAATAGGAGTAAAAGTTTCAAAATGTTTTATGTTAATATATTTTAATCTCTTTATTTTTAATATATGTTTTTGTTGTTTTCACACAGGTGGGGTTTCTTCATCCAGACCAAACTGTTTCCTTCCAGTCAACACAACCGTCCACAAAAAATAACTTGGAACCATATCTAGACACCCAAACGGACTCGTACACATCAAATGAAAATAAGGGGACAGATTTAGATCCCCAAGTGGATTCGTACCTATCAGATAAGACAACTGAGATACACCTATATCCCAGAGTAAACTCGTTTGCTTCACATAACAAAAGTGAGATTCCTCTGGACTTCCAGGCCGACTCGTTCGCGTTAGATAAAAACGATTCTAGGGAAGATAACAGAGTCCCTGCCACAGGTGACACCGTTGAAGACAGTAGCAGTAATGAAGAAAACACAACCCTCACTGAGAAATCCCTTGTGTTGATTTTAGTCGTGGCAACAAGCGTACTTGTCCTGTTAGTTTTTCTCGTGACTGTGACTGTTGTATTGTACAAGAAACGGAACCGGTCATCCTCAGGAACTCCTGCTTGTGAAAAGTCGAAGAATGACAACCCTGGTGAATCGGAGTGAATTCATTATTATTTATACTACTAATAAACGACAAACACTTAAGTAGCTAATTTAGATTTGTTCTTCATAACCGATATAAAAATCATGCGTAAATAACACCTTTGTCTAACTGTAAATATCAGGTAATAACAAACAAGTAACTGCCACTTTAAGTGATATTTAAAACACTTGATAATGATAATGTGAGTCTTATGTTTAAATAATTAGAAGCAGAACAATAAAACGTGTTACATGTTTAAAACAGCTCTAACTTTATCGTGAGGACTTTAGAATTAAAGTGAATTGAACCAAGTAATTCTATACAATGTTTTATGACAACTTCATGTGTCGAGTGATATAAGTTTGTCACCAAGAATTCAGATTTAGATAATAATTAGTAAATTACATGTTGTCATGACTACCTCAAGTGTCGAGTTACAAACGTATGTCACCATGGGTTCAAATCTGGTAATCAGTTATACGATGTCATGACATTTAACTTCAGTGTGATTCTTTCAATGAATAACGTAAATCTTTTATTTTTTTATTGAAATTGAAAAAATCAGATTTCACGCTATTGATGTTTGTCTTTATTTATACATAAAATTAAAATTTCATTCGAGTTTGAATTTACAGTATAATGAATTGTGTTCTTTTAATCAAATTAAAATGTTTTTCACAACAAAATTATTTTGTTTCTTTGTTTAAATTTACAGAATAAAAATGAACAAAATAAATGAAATCTACTAATGTAGAAGAGTTCACTTTCCTTTACACTGAACGTTATAAAAGTGTTTATTTCAGTACATCAAAGTTTGAGAAAAGATTAATTAATTTTCGAAATGTCAAAGTCATATAGAACACGAGTCACACGAATGACTGAGACGTGAGGAGAAAAAACAAATAATCAGTCCTTCTTAATTACTTCGTATGACTTTAGCAGATGAATAAAAGGGAATTTATGAAATTTCAGCTGAAACCGGGAGAAGTTGAAACCGGGCGAAAAATCTTAACACGCTCGTGTGTTTGTTTACTTAGTAGTTATTTTTTCTTTTTTTCCTCGGTTAGAACTTTTACAAGAGACGACTGCTTTAAGCGACGTGGACAAGAGGGTGGGGGTGATGAATTGACGTTTTTCCTAGAGTCGCGCGTGACTCTGGGGTGTGTATTTCTCTAATAGACGAAAAAAATAACAGCGCTATAGCCTAGTAGGTTTTATCTCATTAAAAAGATAAAAAATAAGTGACATGCAAGCCCATATATGCAACAAGTTTTTGCAACTTCAAACGCACTACATAAAATCTGTCACTTAATGAAACTAAGTACAATACGGCTCGGATAGTAAGCAGTTTTTGTAAAGATTTAATTTGCTCTGTGTGGTGGCGCTAATTATTCAAGTGTTTTTACATCTTTTATGTACATCACAGACTTATCAGGTTAGGAGAAAACGAGGTTTGTGTTATGACTACTAAATATAACCTATGGAAGCTAGAAATATGTAAAGTTTATCTAATTTTTTTCTTTATATTTCAGTAATATCACATTTTACAGTCCAGATATTACAAACATCCTCTATTATACTTTGTGTCAAAAAGAAAATCTTTAAAAAAGGCTTATGTTTTAATATGAAACTATATACATGAAACTATTTGAAGTCGCTGTAATTGTAAAAACATTTTCACCATTTATTTATCAAAAACATTGTGATATATTTATCTATTTTCAAACCTGTTTTTTAGCTTTTTGCTCATCCTAACATTAGTCATGTTAAATTATCGCACTGGTTTAAATGATATTGTCTATTTAAACTAAGATTATCGGCGCCGAAAACAACATAAAACTAATTAAATTAAACTATTATAAAAGTATCTTTACAAAATATGTTTTAACTAAGAATGCTCTTGGCAAGTTTGTTTGTTGTTAAGTTCAAAGGTACATAACGGACTATCTATGTTGCACCCATTACCAAGTCAAACTATTACAATAAGTAAAGTAACATGTTTAAACTGAGAATTTTAACACCAAACTGTTCTGAAATTAATCATATTAAACTTACGTAGAACGATATTTTTATATCGGAATTATATTAAGGGAAACAGGATTGTGCAAAGTTTTGCCAGTGTACATTTTGAAACGTTGAACGATTTAATATAAAAGTTAGAATTAAGTTTAAGAACATAGTGTGCTACCAAGTTTCGATTTTTGTGAATAATAAAGACCCTAGTTTTTTTTAATTTGATAAAGTAAGCATATTTATGCTAGTGCTGCTATCTAATAGTTTGGTTATGAGTTAGTTTTGACAGTTTCTATTTTTGTGTTTTGATTAACGTAACAAGGAAGGTTATTTAAACTAAAAGGACAGTGGTTTCGTAATTTCATGGTTTGTACGAAGGAAGACTGACACTGTTATCTAGTGGTCAGTTTTTATTTAATTTTAGCGGCTTCTATTTTACGATGCAATTTACATAACATGGAAGGTTATTCAAAATAAAGTATAAAAGTTTCGTGAATTGATATGTGAGCACAGAAAGCATGACGCTGCCATCTAGTGGTTTGTTTTAGTTTATTTTTGACAATTTCCCTTGGACATATGATAAAATGATATTGAAACTCCTAAACAGAAAAAAAAGTAACTGTGACGTGAGATACTATTCACATAAAATCTGCGGTATTGAAAACTCGAATAACATATTAAGAGTTAATAATAATTATGGAAACGGTTTGTGTGTTACAACTTATCTGGTTCTTATAGTAAATTTTGTGTGTCACCACCTACCTGAAAAATATTCCACATATTAGCCGTGTATGTGTTACAAATACATGTGGAATATTTCTTATAGTGCGTTTTGTGTATCATCACGCACTTGAGGAACATTCTACTTATTACCAGTGTGTATGTGTGTGTGTTACGATTATCTATGAAACACTTTTTATAGTATGTTCTGTGTGTCACCACCTACCTTAGGTATATTCCATATATTACCGCTGTGTGTATGTGTATGCTGCAATATCCTGTGGAATATTTCTTATAGTAAGTTTTATGTGTCCCCACGCAACTGAGGAATATTTCTTATAGCAAGTTTTGTGTGTCACTACCTACCTGAGGAATATTTCATATATATATTATCTTTTAGTTCTGCTGAAGTCGGTATTTAACAAGGTAATTTATAACAAAATAATTGGTACATTAAAAATACTCTAAAAGTAGCTGTGACACACACAGGTAAAATATAGAATATTCTACAAGGAGATAATGAAACTGTAATATGTAGTAGTCTATGGGGAGGAGTAGGGGTTACTTTATGCAGTAAAACAAAATGTCCACAGTTTGTCTGCTAAGGTACATTAATTGGAACACGTGTTTCATTCACGCATAGCTGCAGTTTAGGGGTTGCGATCGCCTATCTCTTTCCTATGCACAACCTGATGTTTCTTTCAAGTCGACTAACGAATCACTGTTTTCATATTGAGGACCATCAGCTTGTCTTTTCCAAGTTCGTTACATAACTGTATTTGTCCAGGAATGAGAAGTAAGTTATCCTACCACAAATTAGAGAAGAGTAGCGGGAAGTCAGATTACATGAAGCGCCATCTAACCATGAAAGTATTAACTCACACAGTCAGTGCACGTAGTCAGTAACCGGTGGTATTGTGAGAGTTTTGTTAGAGTCCGTTATACTTTCTATGATGCGTGTGGCTACAGGCTGGATCCCTGTTTGTTTGGTGTTTGTTATCAGAGGTAATCAATTCTAACTCGTGTTGTTCTTAGTTATAGAATTTGAATGAACGATTTGAAATTGATTTTATTTCAAGTTTCAAACTAGAGATTTATTTCTAAGATCATCTATCCAATGTCTGTAAAACGTTTGGTTCTAGGAAACACAAAAACTGATCTAGAGATCTGTTTATCTAAAACTGCTTCGAACTATGAAAATTGGAAATGAAATTTACAATGGTTAAAATACCTAAACCGAACGGTCAGCTGTTAAAACACTTGCTATTTACCCGTTAAAACACCTTCTATTCAATAATAAGCTGTTAAAACACCTGCTACTTGACAATCAGTTGTTAGAACTCTTGTTACTTCAAAATCAAACGATAAAACACCTGCTACTTGACAATCAGTTATTAAAACACTTCTCACTAAACAGTCAGAAGATAAAACACCTGCTAGTTGACAATCAGTTGTTAGAACTCTTGTTACTTCAAAATCAAACGATAAAACACCTGCTACTTGACAATCAGTTATTAAAACACTTCTCACTAAACAGTCAGAAGATAAAACACCTGCTAGTTGACAATCAGTTAATAAAACACTTCTCACTAAACAGTCAAAAGATAAAACACCTGCTAGTTGACAATCAGTTGTTAAAGCACTTTTTACTTAAAATAAGACGATAAAACACCTGTTACTTTACAATCAGTTGTTAAAACATTTGTTACTGAACAGTCAAACGATAAAACACCTGCTACTTGACAATCAGTTGTTAAACACTTGTAACTTAAAAATCAAACGATAAAACACCTACTTGAAAATCAGTTATTAAAACACTTCTTACTAAACAGTCAGAAGATAAAACACCTGCTACTTGACAATCAGTTATTAAAACGCTACTTAAAAATCAGACGATAAAACATTTGCTACTTGACAATCAGTTGTTAAAACCCTTGTTACTTGACAATCAGTTGATAAAACACTGGCTACTTAACAGTCAGCTGTTAAAACACCCTCTACTGAACAATCAGTCTTCAAAACACCCGAGAGTGAACGGTAATTTGTCGAAAATTCTGAATCAGAGGTAATACCAGTCATTAAAATCTTTAAACCAAAGATTATGTTGCTAAAATATCTGAGACGTAACAAATCAGCGAGATCTGAACAGTAACTGAAACATCTATTGTTGAAAAATCGACTGTCTAAGTGTGGTAGTGGTGTGTGGTTTATAGCTAACCATTCTTTGCTGTGTTCAATCAGTAACATTTTATCTTTCAGGAAATTACTTGATTTAGAAGAATAGCAGAAAGTCCTATCATGATAAATGTTTAGATTCCTAAAATCCTTTACAAGCAGTTCGATAAAACAAACAAAACCCTACTCCTGGTTTGATGGTCTTGTTGTTATTTAAATACCAAACCTCACTCTCTTATTCTCTTGGAAGACACCAGCCCTCTTGACAAAAATTGATTAATTGTAAAAACATAGATGTAGGCGGATCTTGTATTGATAGTGTTAGAAATAGTTTTCTTTCTCAATTTAATTTGTTTTGTTGTTCAAAACGCCCTGTAACTGTTATACAATAAAAGTTAAACTAAGGAATGTAACGGTTATACAATAAAAGTTAAACTAAGGAATGTAACAGTTATACAATAAAAGTTAAACTAAGAAATGTAACGGTTATACAAGAAAAGTTAAACTAAGAAATGTAACAGTCACACAATAAAAGTTAAACTAAGAAATGTAACGGTTATACAAGAAAAGTTAAACTAAGAAATGTAACAGTCATACAATAAAAGTTAAACTAAGAAATGTAACAGTTATACAATAAAAGTTAAACTGAGGAATGTAACGGTTATACAATAAAAGTTAAACTAAGAAATGTAACGGTTATACAATAAAAGTTAAACTAAGGAATGTAATAGTTATACAATAAAAGTTAAACTAAGAAATGTAACGGTTATACAATAAAAGTTAAACTGAGGAATGTAACGGTTATACAATAAAAGTTAAACTAAGAAATGTAACAGTTATACAATAAAAGTTAAACTAAGGAATGTAACGGTTATACAATAAAAGTTAAACTAAGGAATGTAACAGTTATACAATAAAAGTTAAAATAAGAAATGTAACGGTTATACAAGAAAAGTTAAACTGAGGAATGTAACGGTTATACAATAAAAGTTAAACTAAGGAATGTAACGGTTATACAAGAAAAGATAAGCTAAGAAATGTAACGGTTATACAAGAAAAGTTAAACTAAGAAATGTAACAGTCATACAATAAAAGTTAAACTAAGGAATGTAACAGTCATACAATAAAAGTTAAAGTAAGAAATGTAACGGTTATACAATAAAAGTTAAACTAAGGAATGTAACAGTTATACAATAAAAGTTAAAATAAGAAATGTAACGGTTATACAAGAAAAGTTAAACTGAGGAATGTAACGGTTATACAATAAAAGTTAAACTAAGGAATGTAACGGTTATACAAGAAAAGATAAGCTAAGAAATGTAACGGTTATACAAGAAAAGTTAAACTAAGAAATGTAACAGTCATACAATAAAAGTTAAACTAAGGAATGTAACAGTCATACAATAAAAGTTAAAGTAAGAAATGTAACGGTTATACAATAAAAGTTAAAGTAAGAAATGTAACGGTTATACAAGAAAAGATAAGCTAAGAAATGTAACAGTTATACAAGAAAAGTTAAACTAAGAAATGTAACGGTTATACAAGAAAAGTTAAACTAAGAAATGTAACAGTCATACAATAAAAGTTAAACTAAGGAATGTAACAGTCATACAATAAAAGTTAAAGTAAGAAATGTAACGGTTATACAATAAAAGTTAAACTAAGGAATGTAACAGTTATACAATAAAAGTTAAACTAAGGAATGTAACGGTTATACAATAAAAGTTAAACTAAGGAATGTAACGGTTATACAATAAAAGTTAAACTAAGGAATGTAACGGTTATACAATAAAAGTTAAACTAAGAAATGTAACGGTTATACAATAAAAGTTAAACTAAGGAATGTAACGGTTATACAATAAAAGTTAAACTAAGGAATGTAACGGTTATACAATAAAAGTTAAACTAAGGAATGTAACGGTTATACAAGAAAAGATAAACTAAGGAATGTAACGGTTATACAAGAAAAGATAAGCTAAGGAAATAAATTTGTTTTAATTTTTATAAAATTTCTTGCGTGACGTATAGTGGTTACGCAAACGAAGGATTTTTGTACCATACGTTGTGTCACATTATATTTATTTCTACTTAAGCACGTGACATCCTTTTCACGCGCAACTACTTCAACTGACTAGTGTATTTATACAGGAAGAACATCAGTTTCAATTAAATTAGTGAAGTACTTCAATAGACAGCAGAAATGTGTAGTTAGCGTTGGTTACTTATGGGATAGACTACGTATAACATATATATCACCATTAACTTACAGTAACCACAGCTACTGTATATACCATTGTTAGTTAAGCCACCAATAATACACACGTCACCAGTAAATGGACCATAAACAGCATATAGAGCATTGTTAAGTTATATATATATATATATATATCACAGTTAGCTATATACCACTACTAACCTATAGAAGCCACAACTAACGTATATACCCCTATAAGTTTATATAGATTACAGTTAGCGTATACACCATTGATAAGCAGGCCACAGATAATGTATACATCACTGTTAGTTAGACCACACCTAAGGTACAGAATATTGTTAAGTCATATAGACCACAGTTAATGTATATACCACTATTAGCTAAAGAGATCACAGCGAATGTATAGAACGTTGTTATGTTATATAGACCCACTAAAATATAGCACATTGTTAAGTTATATAGACCACAGCTAAGGTGTAGAACATTGCTAAGTTATATAAGCCATACCTAAAGTATAAAACATTGTTAATCTATATAAACTACAGCTAAAATGTAAAACATTGTTAAGTTACACAGACCACAACTAAAATGTAAAACACTATTACCTTATATAGGCCATACGTAAAGTATAAAACATTGTTAAGCTATATAAACCACAGCTAAGGTGTAGAACGTTGTTGAGCTACATAGACCACAACTAAAGTATAGGATATTGTTAAGCTATACATATATATATACCACAGCTAAGGTGTAGAACACTGTTAAGTTATATAGACCACAGATAGGTTGTAGAACATTTTTAAATTATATAAACCACAGTTAGTGTATATACCACTATTAGCTGAAGAGACCACAGCTAATGTTTAGAACATTGTTATGTTATATATACCACAGCTAAAGTATAGAACATTGTTAAGTTATGCATACCGCAGCTAAGGAGTAGAACACTGATAAGTTGTATAGACCATAGCTATAGGATGGAATATTGTTAAATTATACAAACTACAGTCAATGTATATACCACTATTAGTTAAATAGACTACAGATAATGTATATAACACTGTCAAGTTATGTAGACCACAGCTAAGGTGTGAAACATTGTTAAGTTATACAGGCCGTAGGAAGAGCGTAGGATATTGTTGAGTTATACAGATCACAGTTAAGGTATAGAATATTTCTACGTTACATAAACTACAGCTGACTTAGATAGAGTTGTTAACTCAATTAGAACACGTGTTAGTTGATATGTTCATATATTGTATTATGATATATATGCATATTAGCAGTTAACCGTTCATTTTCTTCGATACATAAACACTATCTACATTTATACGAATCTTTACTTATAACAGAAAGCTGCACATGAGATACCTTCGCTCTGTCCAACACCGGTATCGAAGCTAGATTTTTAGCTTCGTAAGCCTGCGGACTTGCCAATGAATCACTGGGGAGCTTACTAAAAGTGTCCAAACACTCAAAACTTCCAACAATATTATCTATGTAGGTGTTTATTAAAGTGATTGTTTTACCACTTGAATCGAGAACGTGGCGTCCTCTGTACGTTCTATCTTGGTGTTAGTTTATGAATCAGGTGTTGCGTAAATGATATTTATCATGTTGATTGTTTTGTAACACTTGGGCTCAGAATATGTGCCATCTGTCTTTGTGTTAGTCTGGTGTCGTGCATTATTTGTCACCCTAGTTGTTTTGTAATACTGGTTTATAATGACACTCTGAGATTCCCATGGACGTTTCCTCACTCGGTTGAAGGAAAAGCACTTTAATAACACCAAGTGTCGATAAAAGTGTAACATACAGTTAAAAGCGTAGGATATGAAACAAAACATGTGTGACCACTCATGCTCCATCTAACGGTGATATCGCGAAATTAACGAAGCAATCTCACATCGAGTTTGGCGTGTGAGTTTACTGAGTTTATCTTTCATTGCTACAAGTCTATAAGTTTACTTAGTAAAGAAAAAAATGTTTAGTTCCATCTATCTAACTTCATACTCTCTTAAGTTGATTATTGCGATTATTTTACGCTACGTAACTTCACTTTAAACAATGTCCTTCATCAACTATTTGAAAATGTTGTACAGAGGGAATGATTATCTTATATGAAAAATCAATATCTTTTAACTTTTGTTTTATTTTGATAAAACAAGTGTAAATGGTGTAGTTATCAAATTTTATATGATGGTCAATAATATAATTACACCTGATTTATTTGTGCTGTATTCTTAAGACTAGAGAACAAAATGACATAATTTAAAGACTTGGAGAAATAAACGCTGGATTCCAGTTAATTAAAGCGGGTTTATTTTTACAAGAAGGTTGTTTGCAAGTGGAATTATTTGCTGTAGACGATAATAAATGACGCTACGATCCAGAAGTAGTTAAGAGATAATAAATAATTTCTCAGAAAGGATTTGTTTTTTAATTTTGCGCAAAGCTACACGAGGGCTATCTGCACTAGCCGTCCCTAATTTAGCAGCGTAAGACTAGAGGGAATGCACCTAGTCATCACCACCCACCGCAAACTCTTGGGCTACTCTTTTACCAACGAATAGTGGGATTGATCGAACGTTATAACGGCCTCAACGCTGAAAGTTCGAACATGTTTGGTGCGAACGGGATTCGAACCCGCGACCCACCTAGTCATGACAGTACGCTCTTAGAAAGGAAAGGGTGGGTTTGTATTTGTTAAGAGTTTAGTGGACTAAACGAAGGACTAAACGGTCCTTTGTTGCCTTTCATGTTATGTTGAAATTTTATTAATATGGCATAGTTTGATTTGTATTTATTATTCACAGATATGAAATTATCTTTAAAACTTTCTTTAGAATAAAAGCTATAAAGATATGGAAAAAATATGAAATTTAGTTTTTGTATTGAATGAGAAACTCTCACAAAATACGGTATTTTTATTTTTATTTTCCAGTTGTTTATCCTCTCAGAATTGTGTCTCTTGATATTCCCCGAAACGTTGAAATTGGCCAACAGGTGAAGCTCAAGTGCGAATACGACTTAGGAGATGATCAGCTCTACTCAATTAAATGGTATCGGGATAACATAGAATTTTTCCGTTACATGCCAGATGACAGACCGCATCTCCACTACTTTCCAATAGAGGGGGTTAAAGTTGATGTACGTCAGTAAACAGTAAATATAGAACAAAAAAACCGAGAATAAGCGTATGTCAAATTATTTAAATATTACTATAGAGTTTAGAACTAATCACAGAGCTGTGCTTCAAATATTTTGAATATTACTATAGTGTTTTACTCAAAATAATTAAATTTTTGTAATTTCTTGCATAATCGTTTCAATTTTGGCATATAATTTTGTTGAAAATCATTTAAATATTACTAAAAGCTTTGCTTCAAACCTAAATTCTAATCATGAATATTTAATTAAAGTACCCTATTTTTGTGCTTTATTGTAAACTTAAAGTATATTTGTTTAAATTTATTTTTTTAAATAACCTCACTTGTAAATTATACAAACTACGTGTTTTGATGGATTGCTCTGATAGAAAAAAGGTACAGATGCTACATTAATTAACATGTTCAAGCACCTGTCTTAGAACTTTCATACATTTTCTGAAATACTTCACTAAATATAGAATAAAAAAACATTTTCAGGTATCGAAGTCAAGCAAGAATTCTGTGTATATTTACGACGTTGGAACGCTGACTGAGGGAAAATTCAGCTGTGAGGTCTCTGGTGACACTCCCGGTTTCAGAACGGTTTCAGCATCCAAACGGATGACCGTGGGAGGTAAGAGAGAATATGATTTTTTTGTTAGCCATGGGAACTTAGAAAAAAGGTTTGTAGTAGAAAGAAACGATTAAGCGTTTTCTGACCTCAGTTGAATTCAAAGTTACAACAGAACGTTTGAACTGAAGATTTGTCTTCTGTACAGTTATATATAACTGACATGGTATTACCACCTTTCTGAGTGTTTTACTTTGTAGATACCTCTCATATTAGGTTACATTTCACAATTCTGATAGTTTAGTGACTCCTTCATTTTGTTTATCTATTTATTTACGTCTTGTTGTGTGAAATTACTTATTCATATAGCAAACAGAGATGAGCATATTACCCAATATTTCAGTGACATTTGTTCTTCTGTGAACTTAGTGAAGGAACATTTGTTCTTCTGTGAACTTAGTGAAAGAATATTTGTTCTTCTGTGAACATAGTGAAGGAATCGTGCCACAAATAGAAGGATTATTGTACTTGTGACAGTATTTCCCGTTCTTAAGGTATAAGCTACGTATTACCTAAAAAAAGAGATGTCATAATTCATCGAAAGTAAATATCCAGTAAACATTTATAAAGAGTTATGTTATCTGTACCGAGCAGAACTGCTTATTCAAGAACACACGTTACGGTATAGCGAGTGGTAAAAAATAGCGTAACGTGCTTACTAAGACACTATTATATCATTTGTATAGGAACTAAATATATTTACTTCAACAACACGTTTTCAAAGATTAAAATAAGAATTCCCTTACTCAAATTCAATTAAAAAACAATAGTTAATGTCAATTTATATTGATTAGTTAATGTTATTTTTATGTTATAGGTGCAATTAATGAAGCAACCATTACTGTCCGCCTTTGTAGTATCGTTCAAGTTGTTTGTTACTTCTTCCTTCGTCTGCAGTATCGATAAAACCGATGAAGAAAGAACCAGAAGTGCTATTGTCACTTATGCTTCAAAGTTTGTTCAAAATATGTAAAAAAAATATTGAGAACAGCACTTCGAGTTCGTTAGGTGCTCGTCAGGTTAGAACTTAGAGAATACGAGATTTTAGTATATTTCACACCTGGGAAGCAACGTTAAAGAAACTGTTTTTCTACTGTAGTTAAGACATGTCGGTTAATGAAACTGTAATAAAATCTGTCATAAGAGCATATTGGCTGTAAATAAACTGTTTACTGTCTTGCGCTTCTGAAAACTCTGTAAACAGTTTCATGTTTCACTTGTATCAGAACACCTTATGAATATATAAACAGTTTTAGGTTTAACCTATTTTAACACAATTTGTGAATATATAAACAGTTTCAAACTTAACTAACAGATGGCAATATGTATACACTCAAAATTCCGTTGCGAAAATTATTTTATTTAGGGGGTTAAGCACAGTTTATATTTGAACATGGAATAAATTTTGTGTGCGAACTTTCTATACTAAAGAATCGACATGTTGGATTCTTGTGTATTTTTTCAGAGACTTGTGCTAAATATAATAACGACATTGTAACGATTTTATCTAATAAAGTACATCTGTAGCTATTTTGACCGCATGGATCAAAGATTTTCTAGACGTCTGATCAGTGAAGATAAAGTCATACGTGACAAGTGAGCTAACAACAAACGTCAAGGATGATAAGAGATTATAACCCTCGATTTACGTCAAAATGAATTGTGAACTCAAACCTTCTATCGGGTTTATTTTCTTTTCTTTTTTTCATAAACGTTTGATAACAACGGTTATAAGCTGTTTTACAAACATCTTATTTATTCTGGGTATGTTCCTACATCCAAAACATGAGTTCTCAAACTTTCTCAGCCCAAACCCCACCACCAGAATATTTCACATTCTGATGAAGCATTCACCTAAAAAAAGCACAAAACACAAATACCCAAGTAATCTATAGTTACTGAGGTCCTTGGTAAGACCTCTCTCACGTTTTCCTGTGGGCTCCAGCGAGGTTATCCTGATCTAAAATATGAATTATTATATATAATTTCAAAATCTGCCACCAGATGGATTTACTGTAGAATATTATTTTAAAATTACATAATAATAATCCAAATACTGATTTTCTTCTGCAAATAATAACAAATAGTTTAGAGTATTAATGAAAATCAACTGAAAAGCTTTGTCTAGGAGTAAATTCTACTACACCATTCACCTCCAACCACCCCCACCGAGAAGCTAAAGTGTGCTACAATCTTGGGGCCATGGGTGACCAAGTTGTTGGTCTGCCTGTAGTGTGAATTCATAACTCGCCACTCGTTGTAAAGTGTGATTACACTTTGGGGCTGTGGACTAACTATAAGAGTAGTTGTAAAATGTGGTTACACTTGAAAGCTATGGGCTAACTATAAGAGTAATCCCATCTTTTGATTACAGTAGACTAATCTAAGAGTTGGCGGTGGGTACTGCTAACTAGCTGACTTTCCTCGGCTTATCACCCGGCATGTCCAGGTACTCGACTCATAGTATGAGGGTCGGGGGTTCGAATCCCTGTCACATTAGACATGCTTACCTTTTCAGCCGTGGGGTCATTATAAAGTTTCGGTTAGTCCCACTATTCGTTGGTAAAAGAGTAGCTCAAGAGTTGGGGGTGGATGGTGATGACTAGCTGCCTTTCCTCTAGTCTTACACTGCTAAATTAGGGACGGCTAGCACAGACGGCCCTCGAGTAGCTTTGAGCGAAATTCAAAACAAACCAATCACTTTAAAAGAAATGACGGCTGGTGCCTTCAAGTAAGTCTGTAGGCTTATAGCAATAAAAATCTTGTTTGGAGTACAGATAGCGCGTTATTTAGGTTTTCGTTATTTAACAATAAACAAAGAAAAAGAGTGACTGTTAGTTTAGACCAACCTCATGCAGTCTCACAGACAAAATAATAATAAATAATAAATTTTCCGTTTATAATTAGAATGGTTTTACAAGTACCGATAAACATGATAATTTGAAATGTAAGAATTAACAGTAACTAACTCACTGATAGGTTGGTTTGTTTATTAACTATGTTGAAGCTGACTCACTGATAGGTTTGTTTGTTTATTAACTGTGTTGAAGCTGACTCACTGATAGGTTGGTTTGTTTATTAACTATGTTGAAGCTGACTCACTGATAGGTTGGTTTGTTTATTAACTATGTTGAAACTGACTCTTCGTTAGGTTCTTATTTTTACAAACCAAGTCGAAAATGTCTCGCTGCTAGGTTAGTTTTTTTATTAACGAAATTTAAAATGACTCGCTGTTAGGTACTTTTTTATTAACCATGTTGAAACTGACTCACTCATAGGTTGTTTTGTTTATTAACTGTGTTGAAACTGACTCACTCATAGATTGTTTTGTTTATTAACTGTGTTGAAACTGACTCACTCATAGGTTGGTTTGTTTATTAACTGTGTTGAAACTGACTCACTGATAGGTTGGTTTGTTTATTAACTGTGTTGAAACTGACTCACTCATAGGTTGGTTTGTTTATTAACTGTGTTGAAACTGACTCACTGATAGGTTTGTTTGTTATTAACTGTGTTGAAACTGACTCACTGATAGGTTTGTTTGTTTATTAACTGTGTTGAAACTGACTCACTGATAGGTTTGTTTGTTTATTAACTATGTTTAAACTCTCTCACTGATAGGTTGGTTTGTTTATTAACTATGTTGAAGCTGACTCACTGATAGGTTTGTTTGTTTATTAACTATGTTGAAGCTGACTCACTGATAGGTTGGTTTGTTTATTAACTATGTTGAAGCTGACTCACTGATAGGTTGGTTTGTTTATTAACTATGTTGAAACTGACTCTTCGTTAGGTTCTTATTTTTACAAACCAAGTCGAAAATGACTCGCTGTTAGGTACTTTTTTATTAACCATGTTAAAACTGACTCACTGATAGGTTGTTTTGTTTATTAATTATGTTGAAACTGACTCACTGATAGGTTGTTTATTAACTAAGACCTCCCAATAAAAATAACACTTTGGCCCTAATAACTCAGGAAGCAACTAGAATTTGAAACACCTTTGAAAATACCAGCAAGGGGCTAGAATGTTAAGTAACTATCTGTAACAGTTTTACATGTTCGTGTGTTTATATAAAACATGTTAAGTGGTTTTTAATAATGTGTATGTCTGTTTGTAAGCTCCATATCATAAAGATTTTTATGTGCATACTCACAGCAGTTAATCGGTACGTGCTGTATAGTTTTGTTTTCACTTATTCCAACCACTTCCTCTTCGTTTTGTTTTTCTCGGCCACGTGATACATATTCAGAAGTAGTCAATTTGATATAATTATGAACGATTATAGTTACCATGGCAACATCTACAACTTTCTGGTTTGCAGTGCTGCTAAACGCTTTTATAGAACGTAAATTATCCATATATGACGCACGTAAACAACCTTAAAAAAACACTGTAAATTCACACACGAATGAAACCTAAACAAAATCACGGTACAAAGTCTAGCTGTTGATTTTATTTCAGTTTCGAGTTAGTATTTATCAGGCCAACCAATAACTTCTGTAATTACTTGAATTTTAAAAACTATAAAACTAATAAACAATTTCTCTATATGTGAACGAAAACAATTGCTGGTTAATAAGTCGATTTTCTCTCTTTCATTATTTCCCATGGCTGGTCGTGGCCGAGTGCTTAGCATGCAGAATTGTGAATCTGTGGATTCACTGTTCGTGTTACGTTAATGCAAAAACCGCACTTAACGCTTTGGACTGTAGGTGAGTTATGAGTGTGACAGTCAGATCTCACTATTCCATTATAATAACCACAAGAGTTGGCAGTGGGTGCCTTTCCTCTTGTCTGTCAATACAGGAGGAATATAAAGTGGGCGTGTGTGAAACACCTGACAGAAAGAGTTGTAACAGATGTTTATATAAGCTAAGGAATAACTTAAGTAACTAACAAAAATCCTTCATTGAAAACAGAATTAATGTGATATCCTAGCATGTGGACTAGTGGTAAATCTAAAGGGGTATAACTGTAAAAATCGGGTTTCAATACCTATGGATGGTCTATTGTGTGACTTTGTGTTTAACAGTAAATAATAAAGCTTGTGGTAAATTTATAGAGCTGGCAAGCCGGATTTGAATCTATGCTATACCATCAGATGTTCCTCCTACCTGAAGCTGTAGGGAGGTCGGGTGATGCTGAATGGTTGCGCTCCCTCTGGTGTGCAGTTAAAAATTATGGGTGGTGGGAAAGAACCTTTTTTTGTTATTTAAAAATACGAGTATTACATATATGTGAAAATGCCTCTTCAGATGAACACTAGATAGTGTAAACGAATGTTTCGTATAATAGATGATTTCGACAATTTTACGTTTCACGGTTCAATTTTTCACTACATCAAAATAAAGTTAAGTTCCTTTTATATAAATATAGTCTTATTGAAATTTATTTATAAATAAAAATATGTACAATCATGTCAGCTAATATTTGTTTCAGGCCTGGCATGGCCTAGCGCATTAAGTCGTGCGCTTCGTAACCTGAGGGTCGCGGGTTCGCGCCCGAGTCGCGCCAAACATGCTCGCCCTCCCAGCCATGGGGATGTTATAATGTGACGGTCAATCCCACTATTCGTTGGTACAAGAGTAGCCCAAGAGTAGCTTTGTGCGAAATTCGAAAATAAACAAATATTTGTTTCCTATAGAAAGTTTAGCCATAATTACGAAACTGTTAAATGACTCAAATAAAATATTAAATAAGTTTTAAAAAAAACGTGATTTAGTTAAGCTTAGTGAGTATTTGTAGCAATCACCAGTAAAGGTTTTATAATATAACAGAAACTATAAAAATAGTTTAATAACTGTGCAGCAATATCTACCTTCCCATCGTCTGCCTATTCTTGTCTTCTTGTTTGTTTTGTATTGGAATCAGAAAATAAAACAATATTTAAAACTTTTAGAGATTAAATTTAACACAGCTTACAAATAAGTTCACCAGAATATTGTAAGTTTTCAGGTATGATCACAAAGAGGCTGAATTGTCAAAACTTTAGATTTAATATACAAACAGTTATAACGAAAAATATACTATTCGTATTTTTTCTGCGTAGAAACACCAATTTCAAACAGTTTTCTGAATAGTACTAGATAGAATAGTGAACTTTTATGTTGTGTTTAGAATCTGAAGGTGTCCTACCTAGGCAGCTAACCAAAAAATGTTTGACACAAAAGACTCACAAGTCACGGTTTTCAAATAGTTTTATTTATGTACAGCGTCTTTTGTAGATACCAATATACATGTATATTTAGACAAAATAGATAAAGAAGGAAAATATTCCCACAAGACAAAAACTGCTTTAAGAAAATTGTCAAAATCCGTGTAATAGAAACTACAAAAGCATAACACAAAATTAGCTTTTAATACAAAGCTACTAAAGAGGAAAAAAACAACAACTGCAAACCAATGATAATAAAGGTTAAGGTTTGAATTTGGTTTGAATTTTGCGCAAAGCTACACAAGAGCTATCTGCGCTAGCCGTCCCTAATTTAACAGTGTAAGACTAGAGGGAAGGAAGCTAGTCACCATCACCCACTGCTAACTCTTGGGCTACTCTTTTACCAACAAATAGTGTGACTGACCGTATAATTATAACGTCCCCACAGCTGGCGAGCATATTTTATGTGACAGGGATTTGAATCTGCGACTCTCAGATTACGAGTCGAGTGCTTTAACCACTGGCTTGTTTTGAATTTCGAGCAAAGCTACTCGAGGGATATCTGCGCTAGCCATCCCTAATTTAGCAGTGCACGACTAGAGGGAAGGCAGCTAGTCATCACCACCCACCACCAACTCTTGGGCTACTCTTTTTACCAACGAATAGTGGGATTGAACGTCACATTATAACGCTCCCCTGGCTGAAAGGGCGAGTATTTTTGGTTTAATGGGGATTCAAACCTGCGACCCTCGGATTACGATTCGAGTGCCTAAACCACCTTGCCATGCTGGGTCAAGGGATGGGTATTTACATCACAAACTGATCCACTACTGTTGATTGGTGTGGTTGTGTCGCCACTTTATAATAGCAATTAGAAAGTTTAAAAAATAAAAAATAGATTATAATATTTTATCTACATTGATAAGTTAAATCGGGTACTTCGTCTTCTACCGCTGGAATACATAATTGAATACAATAACAAAATTTTACAAAGTAAATTCAAATTAAAAATTAAGAAATAGGATGTCACAAAGTAATTATTTTAATGATTTAATTTAATAATTTGTGGTCATCCTCTTCACTATCCCACCCCAGCTGTTGAACACAAACTCAGAGAATCTTCACTTCAAGTTAATCTTTCCACTCCCAAAGAAACACCATTTTTTTCAGTTCAGTATTCTCAAAATATTGGGAACCAAGACACCTTCAGGGCAACAAAGTAACATATACTACCATTCGGTTCATCGCTTGTCACTGTGTTATTTCGGTTTCGACGAACTTCACCTCCCGACAGTAATATTAAACAACAGTGTTGTACCGACTTCGACGAGCTTTATCTCTCGTCAGTAACATTAAAGACGACTAGCGTTCTTAGATATACTATTTATTTCAGTTGTCTTTTACTCACCACAACAAACTTATATTTATAAAGAATATGTACCATTCATGGTACTAATTTATTCTTTTAAACTATTCAGCAGACTTCCAGTTGTACATTGGATATTCCATGACCTTTCACCTTCAGAACTCTCCTTCATTTTTTACACTGTGAGCAGTTCTTTTCCATTATGTGTTTTTTCTTCCAAGTCATCACACAAGCAGCTGCCCTTCATTGATAGCCTCTCATGCCTCAATAGAGGGCGTAACAATCTAACAGCCAATCAACTTTCAAGTTCCAATGAAATTACTATTTAAAAAACCGGTTTCCACTTGTCCAGGGTTATTGACGAGGGGTGGAATTCCACAAGACTGGTAAAATTCAGTAACATGAGGTGAACCAAATGGCAGATTAAACTTTATATTTATTTAAGACAAAATGTTTCAATACATAAATATATTATTTTTCCAATCTATTATACGAGTTCATTGTCGTGAGCAGTAAGAAATACGAAATAAATATTTATTAATATTTTAATATTTCACTAAATAGTTTCTTATTTGCATTGTTAACCACAAATCTACACAATGGGCTATCTGTACTATTCCCAAAGCAAAACAAAAACATTTAGAAAAATAAATATTACTGAAAACAAGAACAATTGTGAATTAATCGTCCGTTTAAAACCATTATAAGAAACAATAGTGTTTAGAAGACAAGTCATGTCTATCACATCGATTTTATTATATTTTCAACTGATAAGTTATGAAATTCAAATTAGATAATTTACGATAAACTCCAGAGTCTTAGTATTGGAATCTCCAAGTTCACTGCTGAGTGTTGAGAAGATATTAAAAAATATTGAATAATAATTTAATTATTAGTCGATATCAAATAAATCGATACAACGAAAAGTTAATAAGTATTTTTTAAAAGAAATAGAACATTGTTTGAAAAACAACTTTTTAGAAAACTAAATATAAATTAACAATACTACATGAAAACCTACATTTACGACAGAAAGTGTTCGTACCCCTGCGTCGCGAGTAGTTTGTCCTTGTAACTTAAAAGTATCACGATTAGGATAATGAAAGTACAATATATTATAAATATTATACTGACACACATCTACATAATTTTTGTATGTAAATTGAACGAAAAATAAACTGATTATAAACAAATAACCAAACATAGGAGGGGCAGAAAGTGTTCGTGCGTCTACTTTAATGGTCAGTTGTGTAGCCTTTCAGGTGAATTATTTGGCGCAATCTCTCCTCATAGCCCTCCATGATCGTTTGACAGTACTCGACTGGTATTTTCTTCCATTTTTCTTTACAGAAGGCGTCCAACTCTTGCAAGTTTTTCGGATAACGCTGATGAACCCTGGTCTTCAACTCATGCCAAATGTTTTCAATTGGGTTGAGATCGGGTGACGGCCTAATATATCAACGTACTCTTCTTTTTTCACGATTCCGTTGACGCGGTGAAGGCTGCCTACACCAGAAGAGCTGAAGGAATCCCAGAGCATGATCGAGCCACCTCTGTGTTCAACTGTTCTTTGGAAGATTTCGTTCCACCTTCTTACGGAAAATATAGCGAACATCATTGTGGCCGAAAAGCTCGATTTTAGTCTCGTCTGACCAAAGAATACTCTTACTCTTCCAATAGGTATAGGGTTTATCTGTATGCTTTCTTGCATACCTCAATCGTGCTTCTAAATGAACAGGTTTTAAATATGGAGTTCTACGAGGACGGCATGCTTTGAGCCCAGAAGAGCGTAAAAAAGTTCGTAACTGTGGAAGTGCTTACTTCAACCCCAGTTTCCCTTACCATTTTTTGTATGTTATTACGTGTTAAACGAGGGTTTCATCTAACTTATCTGAGAACCTTCTTCTTGGTTCTCTCTGGAATTTTGGTGGGGCGTCCAGAACGAGGGAGGTTAGCAGTTGATCCTGTGAGCTTAAACTTGGCAATTATGCTTTGAACTGTAGATTTTGTCACATTAAGTTGTGTAGCAATACCGGAAAGGGACACACGAGACTTGTATTTTACAATAATTCGGTTTTTTTTTTTTAAATCACTGGACAGTTGTTTCCTGTTCACCATGATGACTAAGCAAATAATGACGAAGATGGCGCTAAATTGCCGGAAGTAAATTTTTTTGCTGGCTAAACTCCAATAATTATGAACCCAGTGTATAGTTTTGGAATGGTATAATATAGTTTATTCGCCAAACTAAACAAAATATTTACGGGAATATTAGTTTTTTCACACGTTCTGAAGTGTACGAACACTTTCTGCTCCTCCTGTTTTTGGTTATTTGTTTATAAACAGTTTATTTGTCATTTAATTTACATAAAATTTATGTAGATGTGAGTTAGTATAGTAGTTATTATATACTGTACGTCTATTAGCCTAATCATAATACTTTTTATGTTATGAGCAAAAAACTACGCAAGTGTACGAACACTTTCTGTCGTAACTGTACAAAGAGGTTTTGGACCCTGCTGACTCAATATTAAGGCTGAGAGTTTATAATACTCAAATTCGCAATTCACTCGTTACGATGAGCACAGCACAGATAAAATGTCTTAGTGTTATTATACTGCTTCGTGCGTAATCTCCGATTTCAATTATAAAGGTTTTACGGGGTCGTTACCTTGACGATGGATGGGAAATAGTAGACCCCATCACCATATCGTCTTTCATCAGTTTTTATCACACTGTTCTGTCAGTTTTAAAAGTTAATTAATTGAAGACATTTAAAACCCTTAACCCTTTTGGACGCTTCGTTGCATGTAACATTTTCATATACAATATCTTTTGTTCAATCTAAATTTCATGTATTGTTATACAGACTCGAAATGACAAAATAAATACAACATCACATCGATACAGATACGAAACTAAAAAAATAAATACATCATCACGTCTATACAAATTCGAAATTACAAAACAAATACATCATCACATCCATACTGATACGAAACTGGAAAAATAAATACATCATCACAACCATACAGATAATAAATTACAAAAGAAATACGCCATTATAATCATACAGATACAAAACTAAAAAATAAATATATCATCACAGCCATACAGGTTCGAAATTACAAAATAAATACATCATCACAACCACACGCACATACGAAACTAAAATATAAATACATCATTACAGCTGAAAATTGGCAAAATATTTAGCACCATACACAAGAAATAAAGAATAAACCTAAATTCACAAACTGTAAAAAAAGATAAGTGGTGCTTATCACAAAGTACTGATGAGTTTATAGCACCAGAAAGATAACCATGGTGATACCAACTAACAAGTGTTGGGAATATCCTATATCTCCAGCAATGTTACAAACACAGTCACGTAAAACAGCCGAATAAGGGAAACAACCTTGGTGTTTCAACCCTACCCCTCACCCTTCATTGTCGAATATCATTTTCCATTTTCACAAACTATGGGTATGGTGATATGTTATAAAATTACCTTTTCAAAACCCTCCTATATACAATACCATGTCGCTATTAACATTAATATTTTAAAACATATGTTCACACACACACACATAGCTTCTGTAAATATATTGTAACAATATCAATATTCTTGTATCTGACTTTTCCAATACAAATTTCAGTTGTTTTTTTTCTTTATCAAATTTTGAAAAATGTTGTTGATCTTGGAATATAAATTAAAATTACAAAGATAATTTCAGGCTACGATTATAGTGGATAACAATATAATCTTAGTAAGGAACCTAAAAACCTAAAGACTTGAATATCCGTACACTTCAAAAAACAGTCTGATAACGTTTATTATGAGGTTGTTGTTGGAAGCGATCAGACGACTAAACCTAAACAATTATTTTTTTTTAGGAATCTCCCATTATCCAATATTCATCCACGATGCTGACTGGAAGATGAGAGCTATATTTTTATATCGGATTGAAATTCTTTATTTTATGTTCAACGTATCTCTGAACAGTGAATTTGGGCTAAGAATTCCTTATGCTAACCGAGCCAAGTTGTCATGGCTACAGCCCTAAGACTAGTTATTAGCAAATGTGTTTTTGTTTTTTTATTTATTTATATCTTACGTTTCGGTTCGTAATGTCCTGATGTCTTGTCTTAATGGGAGTTCTGAGAGGAGTTAATATTTTGCTGGGATTTGATCCTGTGTCTTCTTAATAGACGTCTGAGGCTATTAACTATTGATAAGCTTAACTCATAGATTATCTCTTTCATTCTACAAAATTATAATAGAATTGATAATTTAATTCTGTTGGATCGAATAAACTCATATTAAAAAAATCAGTCTATTCCATTTCCGTACAATTAGTTATTTAATTATTACGGTCTTTACAATTGGTTATTCAGTTATTGCTGTCTTTACAATTGGTTATTCAGTTCTTAAGTCCTACAGACTAACAAAATGAAGATCGTGCAACAAAATCATTACTTATTCATAATGAATTAATGATAATTAAATTCTAACCAGGGCAAACTGCATACGTAACCTGAAACTAAAAATTTCACCAGGTGTGAGTATACCTAATTTAACACACCATTCGTGCTTATAAGATTATATTGCATTGTTTCATTAATTTTAAATATATTTTCGGCCATAATCCCAATAATACCTCACAAGCTTCGTCCACTTTAGAAGGTTCTAGTTAGTCCTACGTCCACTTACTGATCTAACAGTGTAACAAAGTGCACATAGTCCCCAGCTTGTAGCGTTTGAAGTCCGTAGACTAACATATGGTCCACTATTCTATCAGCTTGACCAACACGAGGAGAAGATTGGCTACAGTAATACTATTGTTTGAGGATCTAAAAAATTTATTCTATAAATAAAAAACTCTGCCATTCCATCAAGTTAACTGTATATTGTGAACTAATGAGTATGAACAAAGAAAATATTGATTAAACTTAATTGGTTTTCCATGCAATAATAATGTTGTTAGACAAAAAAAAAACAAAAACAAAACAAAACGAAAATAGCTACGTTTATAATGTAAGACCCTGAAGTTGGTAAATTTAGTTTAACTATGTTAAAAAATACATATTTATTATATATATTTACACTAACACATTACAAGTATAAGTATTAATGTTACGTAGGTATGCGCTGTAACACGTTACAAGTACATACATAACCGGGATTATTCTCCTCTCTTCATTCAGTAGTAACTTCGATCACTTACAAAATTGAACTTGGGGCTCAAACCAAGCGTGTTTAGAACCTTTTCGGGTATCAAATTTTTCATGCTGTTCGACTCGTAATCTGAGGGTCGCAGGTTCGCGTCCCCGTCGCACCAAACATGCTCGCCCTTTCAGCCGTGGGGGAGTAATAATGTGACAATCAATCCCACTATTTGTTGGTAAAAGAGTAGCCCAAGAGTTGGCAGTCGGTGGCGATGGCTAGCTGCCGTCCTTCTAGTCTTACACAATTAAATTAGGGACGACTAGCCCAGATAGCCCTCGAGTAGCTTTGCGCGAAATTCAAAACAAACAAACATTCTCATGCTGTTATTAAATATTAAGTCATTGTTCAATGACAGAAGAGTACTGTCAAGTAAGACAACTATGTATCAATGACATGAAAGTATTTTTAGGTAAGATAACTATATGTCACGCGACTGCTATACAATTTCATAAATTTGCTGTTGTTGGGGTCAGTAAGACCTACTTACATAACCTTAACGTACAATTGATTTGTGCTTAAAGTTAGGATTTTGAAAACAAGTTGTAGTACACCACACTGTTTGAGTAACTCTGTGATACAAAATAGTAACAATGTCATCTGGTCATATATGACATGAAGATGAGTTTTGTTGATTTTTATTTTTGGGGGGGGATAGTTTTATGATTCACCACAGCATATTTCCATTATACATATTTTGTTGAGCTTTCTACAATTTGTAGAGACTTATTATACACACACAACGTATTAAGTTTAACATGTTATTTTTTTTTGTATTACTCTTAAAATCGTTACATTTTTATGAACCACCCAGGCAGCATTTTAATTTTTCTATTGCTATATTCATACACATCAGTTTTTGTAATACAATAAATTTACTCCTAAAGATTCAATACAGTTTAGAGAAATATTTGTCGCGTACAAATGCCACTCCCCTGTAAACGGTCTAAAAACGCGTCAAATACAGATGCCACTCCCCTTTAAGAGATCTAAAAATATGTCATACACACACGCCACTTCGCTGCAGGAAGCGCGAAAAACATTCTCTGGAAAAAAAATGCTACAGGACAGAATAGAGAAAAGTTACATTAAATTTCGAATTTAGAAACAAATTTATTCTACATCAGTAGTCCAAACAGACAGCAAGTATTTATATGTTCAATAGATAATGTATTTAATTTATTTATCACATTTATCAATGTTAATGGTTGTGCTACTTAAAATATCAAATGTCATTTTTATCATTATACTTTTATCACTGTTATTGTTTTCCGTTGTTAGCTTAACGTAGGTAATTAGAACTAACTATTTCTCATAAGCTGATCGACGTATGAGAGATATTATTGGGGTTATAGCCAAAGAAGTCGTTAAGAGCTTAGGTAACCAAAGTACAATCATGTATACCAATTGCCTGGTTGATTTCTAGTTTCGCTCTGATCGGAAATTGGTATTAATTATAAACATCTCATAGAATTTAAATTACTTCACATTGAGATTTATTCGGGTAATTATTGGATCAGGGCGACACTTAACCTTATGGGTAGTTATGGGATTAAGGCGAAACTTAACCATATGGATACTCACTCAGCAAACCACTCGAGTAAAACTTCCGGGCGTGAAAGTGTCGTTCTTAAATATTGATATGATTTTTTGATGATCCTTACATATAACTGGAGGTAGCGATTCTCTAACCACACCTTACGTTAACTGATACAGGACATGGTTATATAACCACACCTTACGTTAACTGAAAAGCACATATACATGGGTATTAATTTACTAAGTACCCGTGTACGCCATTTAGAAACTTAGGTTTATTGATTTTAAAATTGTTTATAGCTTTGATAGAAAACTAACTAACTAATTTATAGAATGAAACAAATTAAACTGTTAACAACGAAGTAGACACCAGTTAAAAGTTGATTAGTTACGTTTACATTTATTAGATCAATAAGCTAAAAATTTCTGAATATGGTGTAAACCAGTGGTTCCCAACATTTTTTATGCCCCGCACCCATAAAAAATTTTAATATGGTCTCGCACCCCTTACAGTAATTATTTATTTAAAAATAAAGGTGAAGGTGGCCAAAACAAATGTTATCTCGCCCTCTCTGGAACGCTATCTCGCACCCCTGGTTGGGAACCAGTGGTGTAAACGTAACTGTGGAAATCAAGAGAAAAATCGAGAAATCTTTAAATTCTAAATTATGTTTTATGTTTAGAGGAAGCAGAGACAGAATGTCCAAATTTATTATTTTTCACAACTTTTAACATTCGTTGTGTTTTAAATCGATCCTAAACGACTAGGTATCCAAAGATCTGCAATTAAACCACCTTAACAACGGACGTTACCATAGAAACACGTGCATCTTTAACGCCTAAGCGTCATAAAACTCGTAACTATTAAATCAAAAACGATTCCTTAACAGTTACCGAATCAAACGACAGTTCAGAAAGCTACATGAAAAATAACGATATGTTTCAGATACTGAATAAAAGAAACTCATTTTTTGGTTGTTATATTCTGGCTCGAGGAATTGGTAGAGATGAAGACAATTCGGTGCTTTGCTATTCGTCGCTTGCTTCAAACGAATCCCTGCCACGGTTCTCGTGCGTGCTATGTGCCACTGCTGCGGTTCGTTTCTCGTGCAGTTGAGGCAAGAAGCGTGCGTGCACGTGACTTTTATCGCTTGTCTGTCGTGTAGATCGAGACCGTTTTATACGCTTTTCGCTCTACGTTTTTGTCCACATCATACACCAACTGTAGGAGAACATCACATGTGAATTAAAGAATCCAGTTTCTCTGAAGATCCCGAGGTTTGCCTTTCGTGCGTGTGCCACGTGTGTCACTTCAGCTAACATGTGTGTTAAGCGGGTGTTTGTGTTAGCGACGTGGATCACTTCTTTACTTTGCGTTACTGCTCTACCGGAAATTTTAAAAGTCGGTAAGTATTTTTAAATTTCAGGTTTCAGTTCTTGTTTAGCCAAATTTAAAAAAAATACACCACACTGATTAAAGTAATCCTAACTACTTCGTTACGATGGCAACTGTATAATACAGAAGTGAAAATAAAATAAAATAAACTTACTTGGAAGTGAACGACTTATGAGACAACTAGTAGTTCAGCGGTAACTCTGGCTCATAGCGCTAAAATATTAGTTTTGATACTCGCGGTGGGAACAGCAAAGACAGCCCATTACATAGACTTGCGCTTAGTAACATAGAAACAAATGAATTGACCATCAAAATTCTTAATAGAGTTATTTACTCTGATCGTTAGACACTTCTCACACGGATGTAACGTCATAGAACATTGGTCACACAATAAACACTGTGTAGCGACGTCAATATTCAAATATATTTTTAAAATTTATAATCATCATGAATATATAATTAAATAAAATTGTGAGAAGGTTCTGTGGACTTATGCTGCCAGAAACTGGGTTTTGTTATAGATGGTTGGCAGAGTACAGATTGTCCTTTGGTTAGTTTTTTGCTCAAATACAAAAAAACAAAAACAAAAAACACGGCTTTTTGAACGATTTACCTGGTTCAACCTCAGCGGGCCAGGTGGTTAGAACACTCGTCGCACCATTTGAGGGTCACAGGCTCGAATCTCTGACATCAAATAAGCTCGCCCTTTCAGCCGAGAAGGCGTTATAATGTGAGGTCCATATTGCTAGTAAAAGAGTAGCCCAACAGGTGGCGGTGGTTGGTGATGACTAACTGCCTTCCCTCTAGTGTAGCACTGCTAAATTAGGGACGGATAGCAGAGATAGTCGTCGTGTTTAAATAAATAAAACAAGCCAGCTTCGGTGATGGAGCCTCCATCTGCGAGAATTTACGTTTAACAAAACCTTTGTTAGTCTTGAGCAAATTTAAACGATAAAAGAAGGTAAAATTTAGTTGACTCGAAAACAACATTACAATAAAGTAATTTATTTTTAAATATTAATACAGTGTAAAAATGTATAGCGACGTCATTACGGTTGTTATATTTTATCATCCATTGAGTCCGTGTGCCAACTAAGTTGTCAATAGTTCATTACTGTTTTAAACAAAGTAAAAGTGATGATTTATGAACAAATGTTATTTTGATATACCCAATCTAGGGAAGAAGGAATAAGCGCGTGCTGCGATACCTTGTTTGTTTTTTTGTTTTGGGAAGTTAGCCGTACGTCACTATAGGACTATCTGCAGTAATCCTTCCTAATTTTTAAGTGATTGACTCAGTACCACTCACCGCAAACAAAAAATATCTCATTGATCATTAAATCTAACGTTTCTGCAGCGAAAATAAGGAGCATGTTCGAGTCGATGATTACATCTCGCGACCCACATATTGCGAGTTGAGATACGTAACCCTCCGGACTGTGTCAAGGCCCTAACCACCAGGCTATGCCAGACCTACTGTGATGGCAATGATGCATTTGATTTGTTTTTTTAACCCTTAAACAGCGGGAATGTTCTAGTTAGCAGCATCAATTGATGATAACCACTGTTTAAGGGTTATTGTTCGAAGCGTTGTTGTACAATATTTATTGTTCGAAGCGTTGTTGTACAATATTTACTTCTTTTAAAGTTAAAGACGTCTATGTTTTCCACTAAACTATTCGGACAGTGATTTCTGGCATATCTTTGATGCTCGTATATCAGAGAGAAATGGTTACAAATGGACAAAAGCTAACCCTATTCTTGCTTGAGGAAGTTTAAACAGCGTTAGTTAGTTAATTCACTTTTAACCTTTAGCTGTGCAATTTAAGCATAGAAAACGTTCCCACATTGAAAGTATTTTAAAAAACAATCCCAGCATTGCTTTTGCAGTAACCGAATGATGGAAACTTTCACTGATGTGCAGAATACACCTTGTGTTTTATTCGTTTTTGTATATAATTTCTGCAACCATAGAGATCCCAGCTGCTCTGTGGGGATGCTGTAGAATGATTGGATGAGCGACCTAATTCGTTCCTCCAGGAAAACGACAACAACAAAAAATCAATTGACGTAAGTGAAATCAAATTAACGTAAGCGAATCATAATATGTCATCTTTTTGTTATAAATCTATTAACCATGGATAATTTCTCAATATCCAATTTATTTGTTACAGGATGAAACTACTAACTGTGGGTAACTTCAATGTAGATATTTGTTCTTCTACAGAGTTAATTTTAGGCACATTTTAAAATTTCATTGACCTTATATAACAATCATCTACACGTGCACTAGACAAAATGCGAGATTCCAACAAACACCTACACGTGCACTAGATAAAACCCGAGTTTCTAACAAACAACCACACGTGCACTAAATTAACCATATGGTTATGAACTGCTCATAAACCTTAATGAAATACGTACTCTTTCATAAAATGTTCTTAAGTGTCAAGCAAGTTAACAAAACAAATGTTGTACATTACCAATGATAAACAAGAATCTTAAAGATATTATTAAACTAAAACTATCTCTTATCAGAGAATTGTGAAAGTCAATATAGTAGGTATACAATTAAAGTTATATTGATAGTTAACGAGATTAAGAAAACGCTTTAGGACGAGAAAAAATTCTTAATGTGTAAATAATCGTTCGGTATGCTTTTAAGCAGCTAGAAAGGATGTATTTAAAATATACGAAGCTTATTCTAAAGCCTCAAATACAGCTTAAGGGAATACATTAAGGTAATATTTAAGATATATATATATATATATATATATATATATATATATATTCGGAAATCTTTTTATCTTCTTCCTAAGATTTATTCTTACATATGTTGTCTTTGAATATTCCAACAAAACTAGATAAAAACGATTTGCTTTTTATTGTGTGATAGTTTCAGTTTTGTTTTTGAAAACCTGAACTGATAGACAAACAACATTCGCAGTCGGAAAGAACTGAATGTATGAAAATTCTTTTATATGAAATTTACTTATGCAAGAAGATTGAATGTTTCATTATAAACAAATAATTCCTTCATCTTAGTAAACCATTATTCTACATGTACGACATATTTATTGGCGATTTTTAGTCTACTCAAAATAATTTTCCCATTCCAGTAAATATTGACACTTGCATGTTGGATGAAGTTTACGTTTTTTAATCCATCTCAGACACGATGAGTTTATCATAGTTTGAGATACAGTGATGTAGTTAGTTGATTGTTCAGTTTAAGTTGCAGGTTACGAATTAGCAGTGCTTCAATTTTTCTTAGCGTCCATTCATTTTTTGTCGAGTCTGTTGTTTTATTCACCGTTTGGTGTTTTTACTGCAGTCGTTGTAAATTCCAGAGCTATTGAAGGGGCTGTTATACGCATGCTTCTTTATTATTTTTGCTAAAATTTGAGTTGTTGATCCAATATAGAATTGTCTGCATCAAGAACACTAACGTATAGTATCAGCGATTTGTTTGAAGAAGGTATTTTGTGTTTAAACAGAAATAATTGTGTAAACGTTTGTTCAGGTTGAAGATCACTCTTATACTGACTTGGGGATAAGTTGACTGCAGAATATTTCTGATTTTACTTTTTAGTTTGATGTCGTGGAAACCAGTGAAAGGTAACACCAAGGTTATAGGACATTTAGGAACGTTGAGATCAGGAATTTGGTAAACCTTACTGATATATTAAAAAACTACTTTTGTTGATGACTGCTAGAGGGAAGGAAATTTTTAATCGAATATTTATATTTTTTAAGTATTGATAAGTTCATCACGAAAATAACTATAATAGCTGGTAAGTTTATATATCTTCTATGGACTAATATACTTATTAAATTAGTTTTGTAACAGTCAGGTATAAATGTACTAAAGTGGAAGTACAGGACAGAAAATGTCGGTTTGTGGCAGCACTTAGTTGCAGTCCTGTCGTTCCGGTTGATGACTTCTAGACCATTTAGTTTCTTTACCTTCTTCAACCGTGAACTCGATACTGTTGCGTTTTAAATTTACGTAGTATTGAAACTTTCTGACAGGGTTTTATTAAGGTATCTCTTATAAACTAGAGCAGTGGTGCACAAACTTTTTGAGTCAGGGGCCACAAACAGACTTCTCGTAACCGTTGGGGGTCACAAAAAGTGAAGATTAAAATCGTCCCACAGTTGTTTCACACAAGATGGACATCACATTTAAGAACACACAAATACACTACATCAAAGAGTTTGCACATTATTCTAAGAAATGTTATGATACGTCAACTGTCACAAAGTCAGTGCGATGGATGGTGCTGCATGCCATCTACGAGCTTAGAAATGTCCAGCTTGATGTTTGACGTTGAAAGACGCAAGGCTGCTTCCTGATGATCAGTCAGCTGATTGCGAGTGCTGTTTTTGTTCAGTTTCATATGCGAGAAAGCCTGTTCGCAGCAGTACGTGCTGCCAAACATGTTGGTGTGGACAAGTGCGTTCTCTTTCAGATTAGCAAATGTATCAGGCAACGTTTTGTAGAAGTCAAGCAAACTGTTTTCTCGGTAAATAGCGCGTACATTCATCAGATGCCTAGAGGTCAGTAAGTTCGAGATGATATTCTGCTGACAAGTCATCCACTGACACACTGAACGGATCAGCAAAAAGTTTCATCAACAATCTGCATTGGTCAAAGTCATGAAACCGTGAGTTGAAGGATTGAATCAAGGTACCTAGCTTCCCAACATAAACTTGTGTGTCAATGTCCTGATTCTTCTGTAGCTGTGACTGAAATGTGGGAAAGTGAACGAAGTTGCCTGATGCTGCTTGCTGCCGAAACAACTGCAATTTTTTCCTGAAAGCTGAGACGTGATTTGCAAGCTGACAGACAAGCTGATTTTTGCCTTGCAACTTCAAATTGAGATCATTCAAGTGTTGTGTCATGTCGACCAGAAAAGTCAAATCAGCTTGCCATGCTGGATCAGTCATGGAAATCACTTTTGGGTCTTTGTTCTTGCTTCTGAGGAATTCTATCACCTCGTCAATCAACTCCCAGAATATTCTGAGCATCTTCCCTCGACTCAGCCAGCGTACTTCACAGTGATACACAAGGTCACCATAGTCTAAATCAATTTCTTCGAGAAGACTTTGAAACTGACGGCGATTGAGCTCTCGTGATTTGATGAAATTAATGGTTTTCGTCACTAATGCCATCAGTGCCTGAAAATCAAGTTCTTTACTGCACAGGTTCTGTTGGTGAATAATACAGTGCAACTTCACCAACTGTCTGTTCTGCTTTCCTCGATGCTTCATCAACAGTGCTACCAGCTCGCTACTTTCTCCGGCCATGGCTGGTGCTCCATCAGCAGAGATGCCAACTATTTCAAATGACTGAGCTTAATGATTGTAGACAGAACCCTTTATCATTTGCGGCTACTAGGCCTGACCAATGTCTCCAAGCTGTTTGTTATTATATTATTATTATAACTATTATTATTATTATTATTTATTACTGCTATAGATTGCTTATTTATGACTGTTTTGTGTATTTAATAAATAAGTTTTAAAAATTTATTTTGAAATTATGTCTTGTTTAGTTCAAAGTGACAAACATACTAGTAAAACAACATTGAACATGCACAAACAGTAAGCAGAAAAAACCTTTGTGTAAGGACTAGTTTATATCATGTTTATAACACTTATTGAAATAGTTTTGCAGCTGTTGCAGCCTTTGCCTTCATGAGAAGGTCTTTGGATGGTTGGGAGTTATAACAACATTGTCCATTTGACTGCATACACATCTTGTGCGTTATAATACTGCTCAAAACTGAGGAGCTCAAGTTTGGTCTGAACTTGCTTTTGTTTTTAGTCACTAAACTAAATATCCTTTCACTGTCAGCATTAGAATGGAAGTTTGTAAGAATTCCAAGGATAACCTACACAGAATACCATACTTTTGGTTGCCATTTCCATCCTTAACTGTAGACAGTTAAACCCAAAACTTGTCAACATTCAACTGAAGGACAGTTTCTGAAAAACTATCAATTTGATAGTTCAAATATTGCCCTTCCAACTTGTCAATAGTGTCGTGCTCATGTCAATACAAGGACAGGATACCTGTTTATGAAGAAGCATAGAGAAAAGAAATCTATGCTGACTTTCAGTTTTGGATCAGCAACCTCTGCGTGAATCAGAAGTTCATCATTTAGAGGGAAATGTTTCATCATGTAATTTGTAGCTGCAATATAGTATTTCTTGATACTGGTATAGAAGCTGATCAGGTCCAGGTCCTTTTTATATTTAACAATGTATTCCTTGGCAGCATTTCCAATAGAAACTGCCTCATCAGATTTGTGTAAGGATTTATTGTTGTAGTCAAGTTCAGTGGTGTTGCCTTCAAAATATTCTGGCTTGATGTATCTGACAAGTATATTTTTAACTTGTGTAATCAGAGTTCTATGCATAATGTGTATACAAGGTTCTTCTCTTTGCAATATCAAATTGGCTTGCTCAAATAGAGGAATTGCAGGCTGAAGAAAAAGACAAAATAACAAGTTCATTTTGTTTAAGAAAACTGTTAACTTATCTAACTTGCTCTGCACATAACTTTTCTTGGTTACTTCCTTTCTAGCTTTCATTTTCTTCTCTTTTTTCATTGATTGTCTCTTCTTTAGTTCAAGGTCAGACTGTCTAAACATATATTGAGTTATATAAAATGTTTCTTTGTCTGCTTTTGGAGACTGTTGTCTTGTGTCCCTGTGTGGCTGAGAGGATGTCGACTTTTAAAGTCTTGCTACCTGACTGAGCTGCACGTTTAGATCCTTTTGAATCTAGTTTTTCCTTTTCACAGTGAAAATACCTCTTCAATGGCTTTCACATGTTCAATATTCTGTTGAGGCACACCAAGTGATAGCCATCTTGTGTTAACATCAATGTGACAAACTGTACAAAACGCATGACTGTCACTGACTTTTGATGCAATGAGCGGATATTTTGCACTATACTCTTTCCTAAATTTTTGATTTACAGTTTTAGTCCTTTTAGATTTGCCAGAAACAAAACAATCAGGTGAACGAGGTCTCTTTTTCCCCAACTTGTGAACGATCGCATTGGTGTTTTTATGCCGCTTAGAAAACGAGAAATATCCATCTACGCGAGCGCTGATTGGCTGATAAGCACTGATGACGTAACTATGGATTCCCCTTGTACTCAGTATGGAAAAGCACCGCACTCAAACTATTGGTAGACGTCGGAGATACAAATATTTTTTTTATTATTTCAAGCACAAACATGATTATCGCAAGTAGCCATTTGGACTATGTCTTTTATTTATTATCAAAATTTATTTGTATCTCACTAGAAATTTTCTTTTCACCCCTTTCAAGCCCTGGGGGAACAATTTATCACTATTGTATGGGCCTGTATAATATATAATAATTTGGGAGTTGCAACAAGTCGTAATATTTGTCTGTATGAGCGTATAGTCGTAATGTACACACCAAAATCATAATGATTACGCTCAAATGATAATGGTTGGCATCTCTGCATCAGTTGTCACACCAGTTTCGTGAAATCCAATGAAACACTACTACACAGTCGTACTGTCTTTTCGAATAGAGCAGACCCAGTTGTCTGGCCCTTCATGGAACCCATGCTGATTAGTTCCTCTGATATCAAACAATCACGACACACCACGAACAAAAACTAGTAGCTGTGCTGTTGAACTGACGTCAGTCGACTGGTCTGCTGCCAAAGAGAAGTAGACAAAGTTGGCTGCTTTATTTGTAAGCTGCCTTGTCACGTCTGCTGAGAGGTGCGAAGTTCTTCGTTGAACTGTCATACGATTCAAAGCCACCGTTTATAGCTTGTTAACTGCTTTCGGACACAACTTTGCCGATGCAGTAATCATACATTGCTTGACAAAATCACCATCAGTGAACGGTCGGCCAGATTTCGCTATCATCAACGAAATATCGTAACTGACCTCACATGCTGCACCTAAATCTGCTGACTGCTTGGAGAAAACGTTCTGCTGGTGATTCAGCGACCGCCGCAGAGATCCAATTCGAGCTGTTCGTCCATCAACAACGTTGTGGAAATCTTTATGCTTCGACTCATAATGACGCTTCATACTGGATACCTTCGCCACTGTTACTGTCGAATGACACAGCAGACAAATCACGTTCTTCTGTTGTTGAACAAAACAGTATTGCGCAGTCCAATCATCATAAAACTGCCGGTTTTCGTCGTCAACGCTTCTTTTACGATTAGTTGCCATTTTTGTTACAAAATATCAAAATAAGGCTCGTAAGTAAATCTCGAAGAAGAATTGGAACGCGTGAGATTTCGTAATTACGGAAACACAGTGGAGCGCCGTTAAGCCGCGGTATTTGGGTGGTCAACCTGCTTAACCGCGGCTTAAACCATTGTGACTGAAAAGCCGAAGTCGCCAACAGCTCCGCCGAAGAGCCTCATCCGTGATCATTATATCGGATTTTCGAATTAAAAATAATATTTCAATTATTGATCACTTTTTTCACGGATTTACCGCGGATTAACTTTAATGTATGGAGAGGTGTGATTCGATAACAATGGCGGCCTCCATAAAGCTGACATAGAGAGCGGATAAGGTAGATTAACGGTCGATTTCTATTGTAATATATTTTATTTATTTCCCAAATTAAAGCAAATCCTTTTTATATATATACACCTTTGAATTTATAAAGCCAGGATTAAATTCGTAAGTCGCGTTTTTACACGTTCTTAAATTAGCGGTGAGCCGCGATAATCCTCGCTCACAAGACTTGCTACAGCGGCTTAAGCGATTTCGCGGTTTACTGGTCCGCGGCTTAATGGCGCTCCACTGTATCACGTCATTGCGCCAATGATTAAATGCCTATGCATTAACGAGATTTGCTTATTAAATTTTCTTTATTGCTAGACACAAATATGGAACCATCCATTATCTAATCTAATGCATATTCTTTTATAGCGCTTCATTTTCGCGCAGGCACCAACTCTCTATGTTTGACTTTCCCGTTGGATATCGCGGGTCGGACTTTGTGCACCACAGAACTAGAGTTTTAAATTCGGACGGACATGACCGTGACTTTGGTTTCTCTAACTTCGTCAAACCCACGTAATGTGATTGATTTGTACACATTAAAAGTTTAGATATTAGGTCATTACATACTAACATTCTACTTAATGAGGTAATCAAATTAAGTAGTGAATTAGTATTTCCTTGTAACACTAAAGCCAATAGTTTAACTAAAATAATTTTTAAACTACTCGTAATTATCAACAAAGAATCTCACTTTGTGGTTAATAAAGACATGTCATCAAGTTGATAACGTAGTCTCTAATGTAGACACAGGCTAACTTCTTCTCTCATGATGAAACCAATTGATTTCACTCATACCCCTCCGAATTTCAAACCACAATTTGTAAGAAACACGTTGATGAAACCACGTCAAAAAGTTTCAATATTACGTAAATTCAAAGCACAGGAATATACAGTCATTATTTGAAATATACCTAACTAAATAGAGTTAAACACGGTTTGTTGGCAATATGATGTCCTTCAGTTGTGTTTGACAACGTTTTTTACTATTATTATATAAAACAAACCTAACTAAATAAAGAGTTAAGCACCGCGTATTTCATGCTATTATTCCCTTAAGTTGTAGTTTTATAGAGCTAGGCCTGGCATGGCCTAGCGCGTTAAGGCGTGCGCTTCGTAATCTGGGGGTTCGCGCCCGAGTCGCGCCAAACATGCTCGCCCTCTCAGCCGTGGGGGCGTTATAATGTGACGGTCAATCCCACTTTTCGTTGGTAAAAGAGTAGCCCAAGAGTTGGCGGTGGGTGGTGATGACTAGCTGCCTTCCCTCTAGTCTTACACTGCTAAATTAGGGACGGCTAGCGCAGATAGCCCTCGAGTAGCTTTGTGCGAAATTCTAAAACAAACAAACAAACAAATTTATAGAGCTAATTAAAGATGTTATTAGAACTCGTCATTTCCTTACATCGTGAATATTTTGTCTCATTTAATAAAAAATAATTCAGATGTAGCTTAGGACGTTAATTTTTCATGGTAATAAAGCCATATTTACACCCAGGAGCACTAAAATTAGTAATTAGGAGTTATTTTTTTTAGTTACACAAGAGTTACTTTTGCTCTGCCCACCAGGTGTATAAAAACCAGATTTCTAGCAGCATACGTATGCAGACATATCGTTGCCTCACTGAAGGGCTTGCGCAAAGATACACAAGGACTATCTGCGCTAGTAGTTCCTAAGTTAGTAGCGATAGACTAAAGGGAAGAGAACTAGTAAACATCATTCACCGCCAACTCTTGGGCTACTTTTTTAGTAACGAATAATGAGATTGGCCGTCACATTATAACGCTTCCCACGCCTGAAAGAACCAGCATGCTCGGTGATGGGGATTAGAATCTGTGGTCCTCAGATTGCGAGTCGAAAGTCCTAATCACCAGAAACTAGGAAATTAAAAGCATAAGTGGTTTTTTTTTTATATATTCTACACTTTTAAGAATCTCAAGCAGCAAAAAGATGGAAATTGTTTGGTTTGTTTGTTTTGAATTTCGCGCAAAACTACTTGAAGGATATCTGCGCTAGCCGTCCCTAATTTAACAGTGTAAGACTAGAGGGAAGGAAGCTAGTCATCACCACCCACCGCAAACTCTTGAGCTACTCTTTTAGTAACGAATAGTAGGATTGACCGTTACATTATAACGCCCTCATGTTTGAAAGGGCGAGGATGGTTTGTGTGACAGGGATTCGAACCCGCTACCCTCAGATCACGAGTCGAATGCTTTATCCACCTGGCCATGGAAACTGTTGCTAGATGATTACTGCAAAAGCATTAATAACTTTGATATACATACATACATATTATAGGCATACAATTTTCAAGTGATACACAAAATCACATCAACATTAAATAAAATACGCTGCATATTTTTAAAAAGGATCCTAGGGTACAAGCTACAACGTGGGACTGTAAAATGTATCCTTCATTTTGGAGGTGACTGCTACTGAAGTAGGATCCACATTGCGGTGGGGATACACTGTCTATCAGTCTTAACCACCAGTTCGTAGTCACCTCCAAAATCAAGGATACATTTTACAGTCCCACATTGTAGCTTGTACCATAGGATCCTTTTTAAAAAAAATTGCAGCGTATTTTATTTCATGTTAATGTGATTTTGTATACGACGTGAAAAATTGTATGGCTATAATATAATTAATCAGAGGTTGGGATCTGTTGTTTTTAACGCAGCCTTCATCATGATTTTGTTTATTCATTTAGCTTAATTTAGATATAATTATTTAATTTCACTATATATACAGCGCACTTCTATTGGAATGGCCTATACGTGTTTTACTTGTATGACACCATCACTACCATATGAGCTATTTAGCTATGAAACCTACACACGTTTATGGTGTTTCAATCAGGCAAATATTTAACTAACACATACGAAGAAAGCAAAAAACCAAGAACTCTGTTTTCAGAAGTATCTCTAATAGCTTCATAAAACTGTTCAGTAAAACCCCTACTACGTTATCTATTAGCTGCTTGTTGTTGTTTTTTGTACTTTCTCGCAAAACTACACCAGGGTTATCTGCGCTAGCCGTCCCAAATTTTGCAGTATAAGATTAGAGGGAAGGCAACTAGTCATCACCACCCACCAACAACTCTTGGACTACTCTTTTACCAACGAATAGTGGGATTGACGGTAACATTATAACGCCCCGACGGCTGAAAAGGCGAGCATGTTTGGTGCGACGGGGATTCGAACCCGCGTCCTTCAGATTACGTGTCTACTAGCTAACAAAATCTACAACATTTAACAGCCTAAATTTGCCTTGTAACCAACAAGGCTTATAAACACTAATATTTGGGGTTAGTGCCCGCGATGGTCACAAGACGCTGCTTAAAAACAAGTACAAAAATCTACAATGTATATAAACATATGTAACTACAATATAAATAAACATAAACGTATATATATATATATATTCGTTGGTATTGGGTGTTTTTCTTTCCATCTTTAAATCAAAAAATAAACTTGTTTCTTAATATGAAGTAGTTGGACGCCAGAAACATCCAAGGCTCTATTATTTGTTATAAAAAACGTTTTATATATATGATATTCTTTTTAATTTCTCCATTGCACATTACAGACCAGAGACGTATAAAAATGACTTTTCAGATCTGTGTGCTACGAGTTACTTCCCAGAAGGCATTTCTTTGAATGTTAGAATCTTCTGCTAAAGTAAAATAACTAGTTATGATGAAAGAGTATACTGAAAGAGAGACGTCACTAAAGATGGAATGGAATTGAAAATAGACAAGGATCAGAATAGTGAAAAGGAAAATGGAGGAAGCTATAAATATATTAAGAGAAGGTTCAGAGAGAGCGAAACAAATGTTTAAAAATTATACTTAGCGATTAGCAACTTCATACAGAAAGCAAAACAGAACGAACAGAAATGAAAACTAAATAGAACATGGACGACCACAAAAAAGAAGCTGACATAGGAAATAAGACAAAAGTTGACGCAACAAATTAAGACACAGGAACGTTCAGAAATGAAAGTTGATGCAACAAATTAAGATACAAGAACGTTCAGAAATGAAAGTTAATATAGATATTAAAATGTAAGAATGCTGAGAATATAAAGACGATATGGAGAAATAAAGAATAAGTGATGCGAGCATATCATAAAGAAATTTTATAAAGAAAGGAAGTCACGCGTTACCAAGGATATTTCTAGATGGATTAGTAATATTACAAAACGAACCTAAAAACGCAAACTAGTTATTAATGCCTCTCCAAGCAGGAATAGATTATCGAGCAAAAAAAAAAAAAAATTCCAGTTACAAGTTCATTTTTGAGACTGTGGCATTCCGGTCTGCTCAACAATGCTTGGATCAATTCTCACTGGCCGACTAGCCATGTTTTGATCAATGAAAGAAAGATTTATTGCCAAAGTAGATACGGTGCGCGTGCGCAGTTCTTCGCTATCATTGAGCTAAAAGATGCGAGAAAGAAACCAGATGCTGTTTCTTCGGTGAATAAGTTACTGGACGAAAGAAAAAAAAATATTTGAAATGAATGCAGGCAGGATTAAATTGTTCATATTTATAGCATTTTGTCAGACGTCAGTTCAAAAAGAAAGGAATTTCATTGTCAATGCCTATTTAAACTATTAATAGTTCTACAATTTGTGGTACTGGCCATTTTATCAAATTCTAAGATATTTGGAAATATTTTGAAAGTAGTTGAAATAAGGGTCTACTAAGTATGGATAAAAAGAATTATTTCAGGGTTTGTTTGGTTGAAATAAGGGTCTACAAAGTATGTATAACAAGGGTTACTCCAAGGTTTGTATGGTTGAAATAAGGGTCTACTAAGTAATGGATAACAAGGGTTATTTTTAGGTTGATGTGCTTGAAATAAGGCTTGAAATACATACCAAGTATGTATAAGTCTTCTAAGTTATGGATAACAAAGATAATGTATAGTTTAATAGGTGTCGAAGCAAGAGGTGGGATAGGGTTTCGAAATTAATTAAACTTATAAGAATGTTACTGATGTAGATATATGAAAAGTGCAAGTTTTCTAAAAGATGTTTAATAATTATTATTATGAAATTGTGGGTCTATGAGGGTAAGAAAGAAGTCAGAAAATTTAATGAGTAACTTATATGTTTTTCTATACTAAATATTGCTACACGAAAACTGGTTTTTATCATATTCAACCATCAAATAAGACATAAAACTGGTTTTTATTATGTTCAACAATAACAGAAAACTAAATCTACTTTTATTTCCCGCACACACAGTATACCTTAACTGTAACATTAACAGATTTACTTACTCACTGAGCCTAAGTTCCAATGAGAATGCCTGTTATACACTCTCAACCTAAAGGTGATACCATACTCTGTCCTCGTATTGGCTGTAACCAATAAATCAATAAGAAAACGCTTTTAGAAAATCAAATAGCTCCTTCTAGCCGGCGCCAATCTCTTTATGTCATATCCTCTTTAAGTATGTTTTTCTTAGTCGTATTTCTTTTAACAACCTTCTGAAAGTCCTTGTGCAAATTTTGTGCATTTATAGGCCTCAAATAAACTGTTTATTTCACTCCTTTACCCTCCTCCCTTTTCACAATACAACTTGCAGCATTCCTCCAAATAAGCTATTTATTTCACCCCTCCACCCTTTTCACAATACAACTTGCAGCATTCCTCCAAATAAACTGTTTATTTCACCCCTCCACCCTCCTCCCTGTTCACAATACAACTAGCAGCATTCCTCCAAATAAACTCGACTTCATTAAGAATTAGTTAACACCTCATTTTCAATGGCAATTCGCAATTTCTAATTCTTTCGTACTTTTTATTCTCTTCCATATTGCTTAATAAAACAGATGAGTCATAGTACCCCTTTCCACAAATAAAATCATAGCATCATTGTCTAACCAAATGAGCTAAGCTAAATGTACCACAATAAAACTATTTCCTCAAGTAACTTACACTTCTATCGAGCATATATATTCTTAACATATCATACTCAGAGAGAATCACTAAACGTAGTAGAATTTATATTTTCATCAAAGGGAATAGCCGTCGTGCACAAACATTGCTATAAACACACTGTGTCTGATGTATTTAAAAGAGTGTGCATTTCTGAACAGTAACACAGTCACATACTGTTGAACAGTGAGCAACACATTCACATACTGTTGGAAAGTGAGTAACATAGCCACATACTATTGGAAAGTGAGTAATACAGTCACACATTGCTAAAAAGTGAGTAACACAGCCACATAGTGTTCAAAGTAAGTAACACAGCCACATACTGTTGAAAAGTGAGTAATACAGTCACATATTGTTGGAAAGTGAGTAATACAGTCACACATTGCTAAAAAGTGAGTAACACAGCCACATAGTGTTCAAAGTAAGTAACACAGCCACATACTGTTGAAAAGTGAGTAATACAGTCACATATTGTTGGAAAGTGAGTAATACAGTCACACATTGCTAAAAAGTGAGTAACACAGCCACATAGTGTTCAAAGTAAGTAACACAGCCACATACTGTTGAAAAGTGAGTAATACAGTCACATACTGTTGAAAAGTGAGTAACACAGTCACATACTGTTGGAAAGTAAGTAGCACAGCCACATACTATTGAAAAGTGAGTAATACAGTCACACACTGTTGAAAAGTGAGTAATACAGTCACACACTGTTGAAAAGTGAGTAATACAGTCACACACTGTTGAAAAGTGAGAAACTCAGTCACATACTGTTGGAAAGTGAGTAACACAGCCACATACTGTTGAAAGTGAGTAACACAGACACATGCTGTTGAAAAGTGAGTAACACAACCACATACCATATGCATAAACAGCTCGTTTGGGTTGAGAAAATATTTTACGTAAAGGAGCGAACAACGTTTCGACCTTCTTCGGTCATCGTCAGGTTCACAAAGAAAGAAAGAGGTAACTGACCGGAAGCTGACCACATGTTTGAAATGGGTTGTGTAACTGAGGGTCGGAATAAAGAGATAGATATTTGAATATATAATTTTATATTATTTATTTTATTATTTTTAATATAGCTATAAAGGTGTTCCTTTGTATTGGTTTATTTTGGGTTTAAGTTGTTGTATAAGTAAGGGTTCTTTAATTTTGCGTTTGTTTATGTTTGTTTCTTTATTTAGTATTTGAGTGTTTTCTATGGTTATGTTTTGTTTATTTGACTTGCAGTGTTCTAAAACGTGTGAAGGTGACTTTTTATGTTCTTTGAATCTGGTTTCCATTTTTCTACTTGTTTCTCTAATATAGAAGTCGTGGCAGTTACCACATTGTATTTTATAAATAATGTTGGTGTGGTGTTTGTCAGTGTACTTCTTACATAGTATAGACCTCAGTTTTGTGCCTGGTTTTTGAATAAATTTGGTATTAACTGGAATGTCATATTTTGTTTCTAATTTTTGCCAAATGTTGGTTATTTGTTTGCTGATGTCAGAAATATATGGTATACAGCAGTATATGGTTTCGTGATTTTTTGATTCGTGAGATATATTTACTTTAGTTGGTTGATTTTGCTTTCTGTCTAGGTGTGTGCGTATAATGTTTTCTACGGTTTGTGGAGAAAACTTATTGATGTTGATGAAGTATTGTTTTATTTTGTCTAATTCATCGTTAATTTTATCTGGTGAGCATAGTTTTATGGCTGTGTTTATTTGGTTTCTTAGTATGTTGAGTTTTTGTATTGTTTCATGTGCTGAGTCCCAAGGAATGTATAGTCCAGTATGGGTGATTTTTCGGTGGATTTCTGTTTTGAATTGTGTGTCAGTTCTTGTAATTTTGAGGTTAAGAAATGATATTTGATTGCTTTCTTCCTGTTCACATGTGAAGTTAATGTTGAAATGTATAGAGTTAATGTGATTGAAAAAATTAAGTATGTGTTCTGTAGATTTGAATCCCGCAACCGTGTCATCTACATATCTGTACCAGTATAGTGGTGGATGTAATGCTGTGTTAATTGCCTGTGTTTCAACTTGTGTCATAAAAATATTGGCTAGAACTGGTGATACTGGGTTGCCCATGCTTAGGCCATTTGTTTGTATATAGTTTTGGTTGTTGAACATGAAGTTTGTCTTTATCGTGGTGAATTCTATGAGAGTTGCTAACTGGTTACTGGGTATGTCTATAGTTCGGTTAGGGTCTCGGATATAGAGTTCTAAGGCTATCTTGCAGGCTTCAGTGGTTGGAACTTCTGTAAAGAGGGATATAACATCGAAACTGGCCATTAAGGCTTTATGATTAAGTTGAGTAAGATTAGACTTGAAATTAAAAGAGTCTTTGATGAATGAGCTGGCTGATGTTACATAGTTGAAGAATGCCCATACTATGTATTTACCAAGATTGTAATTAAACGATTCATATGTAGACATTATTGGTCGTAATGGACAATCTGGTTTATGAGGTTTGTGGATGCCGTATAATTGTGGTGTGCGTGAGTCGGTTTTACGTAGGTAGGAATAAAGTGTTTGTGAAATTGTGTTGTTTTTAATCATTTTTAGTAGTATTTTGTTTAGTTGCGTTTCGTGTATCTTTATTATATTTGTGTGTTTTGGTTTAAATTTGTTAGTGTTTGATAGGATCTCCATCATTTTTTCAATGTATTCATTCGTGTTCATTATGACTATAGCGCTTCCTTTATCTACTTTTAGAATTGTTATGTTTTTGTCTTGTTTTAGGCTTCTAATAGAACTAATGTCTCTTTTTGTAAGATTGTTTTTCAGTTTTCTGTTTTGTGAAATTATGATGATGGTTTTGTGAGAAAATTCTTTGAAAAATTCGTTTAAGATGTTTTTAGATGTTTCTGGAAAATATAAATTTTTAATTTTTCCTGGGAAGTTTAGCTGTTGGATGTCAATAAAATTATTTAAGTTGTCTTCTTTCTGTTGGTTGTTTTTGGTTGTTTTCTTGTTTTTGTTTTCTGTAGAAAGTATCACAAGTCTCTTGGCTTGGTCTTCTAAACATGTTTTGATTTCTATGGTTGGAATGTACCTAGGTGCCATTGCGAAGTTGAGTCCTTTGTTAATTATCTTGTCTGTGTTTAATTGTTGGTCGGATTTGTTAATTATGGTGATTAATCAATGATTGCTCGTGTTTGTGTCTTTTCTGTTGTTTGCATCTTAGTTTTTCTAGTTTTTTGTTGTGGCAGATCTTTTTGTCTCTGTCATTTCTAGTGTTGATTTGGTTTATGTTTCGTTGTATAAATCCGTAAATCTCTGGTTCAATGCAGCATGCCAGTTGATAGTCTAGGTTCATTTATTGTTTTTGTAAGTCACGTAGTTCTTTGTATTTCGTGTTCAACATGGCTTTATGTAGTTTTTTCTGTAAATGTTGGATAATGTTTGTGTATTTAATAAAATTTTTGAGAGTTTTACCTTTACAAAATTAGGGGTTAGTCACATATTGCTAAAAAGTGAGTAACACAGCCACATACTGTTGAAAGTGAGTAACACAGTCACGTACTCTTGAAAAGTGAGTAACACAGTGACATATGTTGAAATTAAGTAACACAGTCACAAACTGGTGAAAAGTGAGTAACTCAGTCACATAATATTGAAAAGTGAGCAACACAGTCACATACTGTTGGAAGTCACGTACTCTTGAAAAGTGAGTAACATAGTGACATATGTTGTAATTAAGTAACACAGTCACAAACTGGTGAAAAGTGAGTAACTCAGTCACATAATATTGAAAAGTGAGCAACACAGTCACATACTGTTGAAAGTGTGTAACACAGTCACATACTGTTGAAAGTGAGTAACACAGTCACATACTTTCGAAAAGTGAGAAACACAGTCACATACTGTTGAAAGTAATGCAGTTACGTACTGTTGAAAAGTAACATAGTCACATAATGTTAAAAAGTGAGCAATACAGTCACATACTGTTGGAAGTGAGTAACACAGTCACATACTGTTGAACAGTTAGTAACATAGTCACATACTGTTGAACAGTTAGTAACATAGTCACATACTGTTGAACAGTTAGTAACATAGTCATATACTGTTGAAAAGTAACACAGTCAGATAATGTTAAAAAGTGAGCAATACAGTGACATACTGCTGGAAGTGAGTAACACAGTCACATACTGTTGAAAGTGAGTAACACAGTCACATACTGCTGAATAGTGACTTACACAGTCACATACTATTGAAACTGAGCAACACAGTCACATACTGTTGAACAGTGAGTTACACACTCATATACTGTTGAAAAGTATCACACTCACATACTATTGAAAAGTGAGTAACAATGCCACATATTATTGAAAAGTGAGTAACACAGTCACATACTGTTGAAAAGTAGTACAGTCACGTACTTTTTAAGTGTAACATAGTTGCATAATGTTGAAAAGTGAGTAACACAGTCACTTACTGTTGAATGTTGTTTAGAAGTAGATAACATCATGAGTTGTCGTATAACAATTTCATTCAGGTTGTTGCATCACATGAATTGTTGTCCTTTTTATATGGAAGTCGGAAACAATCTGAATAAATCAACATTTAGAAACAAATAAATCATTACTTGATTGAAAATGTTTAATTATTACACATTTTTCATTTATTTATTCTTCGTGTATTTTCCTTAGACAACAGTTAAAATCATGTTTTTTTCGGTGGCTTATAACCCTAAAAGAAGAAAGATGACGTCTTTCTTTTCTACCCGTAAACAGATCATGTGTTTTGGGAATACGAAAGAAAACCTAACTATATATTCAATATTATCTAAAGATATACTAAAAATGCCCATACAACCAATGTGTAATAAAAAATACAATATTTTTTCTTTCTTCTTGTTTCTCAAGCACAAAGTAAGATGGAAAAAGAAATACTCAATTATGTTATCTGTCAATCTTACCTTATGAATTTCATCTTTACAGAAGAAAACTAATTGGATATTGCATTGGTTTCATTAAACAGTTTGATCTCTTGATAAAGGTCGGCTATGGGTTATGAATATGACGTAACAGGAAATGAAATATTTTTTTAATTACAGCTATGTTGATTCTATGGGATTTCTAAACATTAAATGAATACTCGTACCTAAAAGAAAAAAATCATGTAGAATTATTTTGAAAAAAATATATTTATTTGTGAAATAAATTTATCTACACATAAATTCAATTATAAATGTCTTGCTGTTGGCGACTGTAAAACTGGATTTATGTTGCGACAACAAAACATTCATTATCTTATATTAGTATAAACAAAACATTCGTAGAAACAAAAATACATCTTTTTTTTTTTGTTATATTCGTTGCAACAACGAGACGTTCATTGTCTTATATTCGTAGGAACAAAAAGACATTTTCTGATATTTTTATAAAATGACAAATATTTAGTGATGTGGTGTTAGGCATGTTAGAAAATTATCTAAAGTTCATTCTGGGGGTTTTAATGGGGGGAAGATTACCAACTGTATTTTCATTGTGATCTTGAGAGAACATCTGATGTGACATCTGGACTAAATCTTCGGAATTAGAGATTCTAAAATTAAGTATAGATGATCAGTGAGAATACAACCAGTCGGCATCACGCACAGCCCACTCGGCTACTTATATCGAAAGAGTAAAATTGACTGTTACAGTTATAACGCCGCTATAACGGATCGTGTTCATGAATTCCTTAGAAAAAGAATTAAAGTGATTTAGAAACGTAATATGATGTCTGAAAGAAGGCTCTACATGGTTATAAGTTTTATATTGTTTAGACAATGTAAAATGGTACAGTTTTATCCGGTATTATTTTGAAGATAAAATATCATAGATTTTAGTTGCTTTTACGTTAGTTCTTCTTGGATCTAGCGAAGATAAAATAAATACGTCTCAGGAAATATTCCGCTATTGGAAAGCAGTAATACTGAACAAAGCAAGGGAAAGCTGGTCTAAAACCGTACTTCTCCAGTGAATTCCTCTGTCAAAGTAGACAAGAGCTATTTATTGTCCTAAAATATCAAACATACATGAGAGCAAAGTCAAATAAAAAACACCACACAGTGTAAAGTAGGAGTTTTGGAACTATCACATTTCTTTTATCACAAATATTAACTATATATAAGAAAGGAAAATAATTTAAAACAAGAAGAGACTGTTGATCATTAGTTCGAAATTAATATTAAAACTATAATAAATGTTAGCAATGTACGCCAAAAACGTATCAGAATTTTGCTCAACCAAAATTTTAAACTTAATTCTGTGAAAAATATTCACCAGGTTCTGGGAGTTCCACTCATTGAGCTGGGACATAAATAGTAGTTGTGTGATAAATATTCACTCAATTCTGAAATATCCATTGACCGAACTGAGACTTAAACAGTAATTATGTGAAAAATATTCACTGGTTTCTGGGAGTTCCACTCACTGAGCTTATTATATGAGTGTATTTGAGCCATAAATGTCGATTTCATCTTTTTCATCATAATAAAATAAGTACACGAGGAAGAACACGGAATACATTTTTATATACGTCAAATGTATACGTTTAGTATCTATTTACTTATATATATACATAGCCCGGCATAGCCAGGTGGTTAAGCGTTCGACTCGTAATCCGAGGGTCGCGGGGTCGAATCCCCGTTACACCAAACGTGCTTGTCCTTTCAGCCGTAGGGCATTATAATGTTACGGTCAATCCCACTATTCGCTGGTAAAAGAGTAACCCAAAAGTTAGCTGTGGGGGGGGGGTGACGATTAGCTGCCTTTCCTCTAGTCTTACACTGCTAACTTAGGGACGGCTAGTGCAGATAGGGCGAAATTCAAAACAAAATATATATATATATATATATAGTCCCATATAAATTTATATTATAATAAAATATGCATTATAAGTTTTCAGATAGAGTTGCCTTGAAATTATATGTTTTAATATCATAGAAAAGATGAATTACGAATGTGCTTTTAATCCCGCGAAACAAGACTCTCAAATGTTGAACTCACTCTTCTATTATGTTACAATTCCTAAGAGATTCTATTACCGCTATCAACATCTGGGTATCAAATTCTGTTGGTAGAGGTTTGAGAGAATACGCAAAGAGCAGTTTAGAATTACACCATTATTTGCTGAAATAAAGAAATTAGGCTCACGAAAAAATCCACTTTATATATATGTTTTTATTATTTTCTTGAAGACGATGTGAACAAATGTTCTTCATGCAGACGACACCAACCTTACTATGAAGCCTTCACTGGAGGGTCTTCTGTGTTTTGAAAAGGATCGCAAGTCCAGAACACAATTATGTTCACTTCTCTCAACGTTTTCACAAACTTTTTTTTTCAAGCCAGAAACAAGGCTCAAATGGTCGCAAAGACATGATATTAAACTAATATTTAACGTGAATTATCACCATGAGACTAAATCATTTAACGAGATGACTAGTCTGGTATTTCTTTCTGCACAGTAATCTATCTAGACTAATTAAGTAACTTTCTAATATTCCTTTTCCTATATAGACTAATTAGATGCCCAGTATAGAATTCCTTTCTTAAAATAAAATGTGTCTAGACTAATTAGGTAACAAATCTAATGCCCCTTCTTTGTACAGAAACTTTCTAAACTAATTAGGTAACTAATCTAATTTTCCTTTGTTTTCATACAGACTCTCTAGACTAACTAGGTAACAATCAAATTTTCCTTTCTTTCTACAGAATCTGTTAAGACGAATTAGGTAAACAATCTGTAGTATCCATTTCTTTATATAGGATGTGCATATACTAATTAAGGAGTCATTCTATTATTCCTTTCCTTATATAAAATCTGTATAGACTAGTTAGGTGACCAAATCCAGTTTTCTTTTCTATATAAAATCTAGCTAGAATGGATAGATAACACAACTGGTTTTCCTTTTTTATATAGACTGATTAGATACCAGCAGAGTCTACGCAGTGTACTGTGAAATAGTCAGTAACGTTACACATGTTCAAATTATATGAAATGGGTGGTTTCATTCACGCCCGGCATAGCTAGCTAAAGGGGTTCGAATCCCCGTCGCACGAGACATGATGATCCTTTTAGCCGTAAGGGCATTATAATGTGACGGTCAAGAGGCAAGAGGGAGAGAATAGAAGAGCTCAGATCTTCTTTTTTTTGCTTTCTTTTTTTATAAGTAGAAAATTTGGCGTCTGTTGTGTAACTTCTTTACTAATGTGTTTTAACACGAGCTAGGTCAGCATTTAGATGTGAATCCTCGAAAAAGAATCATAACGGAAAGTTATGACCATGAGAGAAGTTTACATGTAAATTTAAAGTAAAACAGATATGATGGTTTAAGTGTAGCGATTAATTTGAACTTTGAGTCCAGGTCGAATAAGGATATAAGTCATTTGAAGATATCCCAATCGGAGATTCGTCGATTGATTACTGAATTTACGTTGAAACATTAGAAAACAAAATAGCTTGGCACTGTAGTATCGTTGTCTTCAGAAAGGGAACCATATATAAGAAGTCATTAGTTTCAATATTACATGAAACTTACAGCACATTAAAGCCCCAAGTTGTAATTTCGAAGTTGAAGCAGATGCACGATGCATAACATAATAATGTCCCTAGCGATTCTCACGTTAAAAATGCCATATTAGTTGAAGTCTAAATATATGGATGATATAATGACCACAACGGGTATCATCATAATGTAATTCATATAGATTTAATTATATTATATTATCTTTTTTTTTATTTAGAAGTTATACCAGCTTTCTTTCATCAAAATCAAATTAAATAATCCTATATCACCAGATCATCCTGTTGGCCAGTTTGAACGATGCTAGCTGTCTCGTGTGGTTCGCGTTAACAGAAAATTTGGAAGTTTCAATAGTCTTCCGTTTAATTTTAAGTTCTCACTTCAGTTGAAGATCTAATATTGGGCCAGCAGCTTTCTGTTTGTTTTTACATTTTCTCATTTCGTTAGAAAGTATGGTTCTCGTTTTGCACGCATTTCTAATGAATGTCAGAAGGCAAGGTACTGGAAAATAATTAACCTAATCTGAAACGTCACCTCTCTCTTGTTTATACAAAAATAACAATAAAAAAATTAGAAAAATTAACTTTAATAGAAAGGTCAAGTTCATCACAGTAGTGTCTCTGACAAATAGTTTATATCAATAATTAATTCAACGTAAAGAAACAGTTCTGAATTAGTAGACACTTCAAGATGAGATTTTATTTTGGATGCTTGGTGAGAAAGTGCTGCTCACTGGTTGCTTCCTCTACGAGCAGTAGTGTAAAATTAGGGATGACGGATGACAGCCGATAATCCTAGACGTTTTGCCATGAACTCATGCTGTATTGTCTTCCCTGTGCACGTGATAATGTTGGGTTAAATAATTTAGCAATTTGACTGATGTCATTGTTGAAGGAAGGACTATTGAAAGACATTGCATTGATTCTAACGAAGAATAATACAGCTAAGTTTACTTGTTCTTTATTAAATATCTTTGTTAGAAAACTGACAGCTTTACAACAAAATCAACCTCTAATATTTCTTACGCCAAGATTGTGACTGTTTGTCTACCGAATTTCATTCAAAACTACTTGAGAGTTATCCGCGATAGCCATCCATAATTTAAAAGTTAAAGGCTAGAAGGAAGGAAGTTAGTTAACACTGCCCACCGCCAACGTTTGGGCTACTCTATACCAAAGAGAAATCAGATTGACCGACACATAATAACATTCCGTTAGCTGAAAGGGCGAGCATGTTCAAACTCACGACCCTCAGATTGTAAGTCGAGCGACCTAACCACCAGGCCGTGCCCTCGGGAGCACACCTAACCTTGTTGTTTTTGTATCGTGTGGATTGCAGGATATCTCAGCCACACTTTCAAAATGAAGAAGATTACTTTAAAACGTTTGACTATATGTTTGTTATCTCAGCCACTAAACGTGAACGGAGATTATGTTTTCACCCCTGCGAATGTTTTTGTTTCTTTGTTCATCGGCAAGATTTCTCAAAAATATAACTGAACGGATTTCGACGAAAGATAGAAATCATTTGGATTATGATCTACCTTTAAAGTGGAAGGTCAAGATTACAACAATCCAAAACATCCTTTTCTGTTAATATGGGGATCGGTTTTTCACACAACTTTTCTCTATAACTCTGTCAAAACTGAACAGATTTTGATGAAACTTAGTGCGTTTATGTAGGATATTATTCCTCATTGTCCTGCCAGAAATGGTTTGTGTATTTTGAAGAAACGAATATTTTAGAGTGCCGGAAGTGTCCCCTCTTCTGACTGTACCTGTATTTCCTCACGTAATGCTTAAAAAAACAACAACTCATGTTTCTCCTGAATTTTAAAACTTGTTTTTGTTAGCTTGAAATCTAATTGGATGAAAAACTGATCAGTTCGATTAATTATCTTTGGAAAATGGAATTATTCTACGTCTCATTCAGAAGTTCTTTAGACACGCTCTTATGATTTAACAAATTGATTACTACATGTATCAACGACGCTGTATAGCTAATCACTCGCTCTCAGTAGTAAAGGGACAGCGTGAATTTGGGTGATTAGCTAATTAGGCAAATCTAGATGACCGTCCGTCAACTCCAAATAATTATCTAGTAATCCTTATAACCAATAATAATAATAAGTTTCAATTTAAGAGTTCGGTTACCAGATGTGGCTCAAGCAGTAAGATATCGATGTTTTCATCATATTAAATAACGAGAAAAGAGAAACATAATAATAAATAAGGATGTGTGACGCCATTAATATGAGTTTAATTTATACACAATGTAATATCTTTGGCTTATTAGGCTTAAAACGAGAAAATGGATTTAGTTACCTTTTTAAATTATACTTTGTATGTGTGAAGAGTTGTTTTCACTGAGTAGGTGTAAGATTAAATTATCTTGTAGAGAGAGAAACAAAGAACTTTGTTTAAGCCTAACCTAAGCCTCATATTATTCATTGTGCGATAAGGAAGATTAGAAGTGAATATTAAGCAAGCGTATCTGTGAGACTTAAACAAGTGTGTTGCCACGTGCATACATATTGTAACTATTGCAACTTCAGTCAGCCTTAAAACTTACAATAACCAGTTCATTTGAGGAGTATAGTGTCACGCCACGTTTTATAAAATTTAAGTTTTAGTCTCTTTGTGTGACGGAAGATTTGGTATCGTAGTTTATTATGTAATCTAGTTTTCTTGTTTGTAACTTAACCTGCAGCAACGTAACCCGCAGTTTCTAAGTGTGCTGGAATGTTTGTTCTTGTAGTTGTATTGATTGATGGTTTTGGAAATTGATTCAGACATTGAATTTGTATGTGGGATAACAGGCCACCAATTTCCTTAGTTATAGCCAAAGATGTTTTAGAAGTAATAAATAAGTTTTGAAATACAAAAAGACAAGAGTTGCAGTTTGTTTGTTTCAGAACAAGGCCACATTAGGCTATCTGCTGCATCCATCGCAAGAAGTTGAATTTCTGATTTTGGGGTTATAAGGGAAAACAAGGAAGAAAACAAATTTAGAAGATGTACATTTTACTGCAGTAAATAATTTTGATACGTAAATCCTGAATTTAATTTCTATATGTAATACAAATCAGCTGTAATTTATCTATTTAGCATAAGGTCGAATAACTTTATATAAACATTTTGCCACACAATGCTTTTCGTTTTTCTTTTATGAACATAATGGAAGAAGAAACTGGAGACAGGGAAGTGAACCACCTACTGGCAATAAACAAATGATGACCGGAGTATGCTATAAATTCACCTCTTGTCACTAAAGTCAGAATTAAGTTTCTGAATTGTTAACGAGGTTATAATATATATAAATCTCATGCATGAGCAAGTGTTCCGCAGTTACGTCTTGCAAGGCGCGACATCTGGTGACGCATTTGAGAATGTTTTTTTATTATTTGTAGAGAATTATATGGCGAGTGTGCCAGTAATCCAGCCATCAATCTCAGATACGGTTTAAATGTATCTACGAATAACTACCACTCTTTGCATTTAGGGATCTGTAAAAAACGAATTGATGGTCTTGAAGAAATTTCATCAGGGACACAAACAAATAATCCTTTACTTCTTTCTATAACTTACCTTCAAAATCCAGGTTATCTTTAACTTTGCAAAATTACTTTTTTCATTCCCGCTTCTTTAGAGATATGAAAACTTAATGACCATCTTGAGCGTACGTGACATTCTGTTTTTTCTTTTATAACATTTACAAGAGAATGTCCGTTGTACTTTGCTATGAATATGAAAACGTGTTGTTTGTAATACAAACAAACACGTATATACGAATAACTTGCTTCTGCCAGTTTATGTTTAATTCAGATGTCCAAGTTATATTTGATTTATTCTTTGAAACTGAGATGATGGCCCCGTTTCATTGTAAAACAAATGTAGTATGTGGATTAAACTACGTTAGACTGCTGTCTATTTTATTGTGAATACAAACTTAGTGCGTTTCTATATGAAACTACTTTAGATTGGAGTTCGCCCTTTATTACTCCCATACATTCAAGTAAAAGTCAGTATGTGAAGATAAAGTTAGAATAATTGTGTTCTATTTTTAAACCAATACACGTCATGAACGTTCACCGGACAACAGTACACGCAATATAGACGAGCGTGAATTGTTAATAAGGCTTGACATTAACGGATATATAAAGCCTATTTGTTTACAACGTTTCACCATTTTCTGTCAAAACCGCAATTCTAAATAACTACATCGTTTATTGGTTGAAAAATTCATTGGAAATGACATCCCATAATATTTTCGAGGTAAGTAAAAGTATGAAGAATTTCCATTACTTGATCATCGTAAGTCGTAAAAAAACGAGAAAGATGATTATTTAGATATAAAATTTGTATACGTAAAAAAAATTGAAAAGTTGCACATTTGTGTTCTTCGTGACGTCACTACAAACAGAAGATGCTTGTAAAAAGATGAAAATGTTACCAGAAGCCACCTATTGTTTGATAATACTGGACAACGGTAAGTCTACAGATTTACAACACTAAAATTAGGGGTTTGATTCCCTTCGGTGGACACAACAAATAATCTGATGTGGCTTTGCTATAAGAAAAACACCCATAATATGAATAAAAATAACCAGTTAACCAGATAAATTTTGAAAAACAAATGAAACATCAATTGAATGAAAGCCAAACAACCAGAATACAAAGCCTTTCTGGCTGTACATTTAACTTAAATAATTTCCTTCTAGCATCTACATATTCTAAACGTTCAAACTATTATAGTTAAAGGCATACAACTGTCGATGTTCGTCTCTTGCACTTAAGTTTTAGGCTTGATGAAATATTCGTAACTACGCTTTGTAACACGTTTTATTATATATTAACCGAAGTTTTCAGTACTCTCCTTTCTCTGTCTAGTTTTCTTTATTTCAATTATCTTATACACACACTGAAAGAACCATCGTTTTTATTAACAGATATTAAATATGTATAATACAGAATCAATATTGTTTAATACTTTCTTTAAAAAAAATCCCTCACGTGGAGTGCCATTTGTAATTTTTTTAATGTTTTAATCCAAAATCAATATTTCATTTTTGTTTAACATAGTTTTCCAAAGAAATCCTTTAGACGTATAAATTGTTTATTTGTTGTTTGTTTAATTTCGCGAAAAACTACGCGAGGGCTATCTGCTTTAACCGTCCGTTAGTTAGCAGCGTAAGACTAGAGGGAAGGCAGCTAATCATCACCACCCACCGCCAACTCTTGGGCTTCTCTTTTACCAACGAATAATGGGATTGACAATAACATTATAACTCCCCCACGGCTGAAAGGGTGATCATGTTTGATGCGATGGAAATTCGAAGCTGCGATCCTCAGATTACGAGTCGAGCGCCCTAACCACCTGGCCATGTCGGGCCTAGACGTATGGAATCCGTATGTACCTGTAGATTGTGTATAGATGACTCTAAAATCACCGGTTATTATCACTTTCGGCTGGTACGTTTTATCCGTGATTTCTTTTGGGCGTTTGATGTATAAAGTTTAAGTTTTGTTTTTCACTGTCCACACTTCACATTTCTTTGCTGAGTTTCATGTGACAGAATTATGTTGTATCAGGTTAAAATGAGCTCAATAAACCTTTCTGGAAGCATTGCTTATTGAACATATTGATATTTTACCCGAAGGTAGTTCATTTTAACATTGTTCCAGTAAACAGTATGTGTATGTATTCTACAATTAGATTCTTTCTCTTACAGGAGGGCTTTTCGAGAGTGATGACGATTCGTTACAGGTAGTATTTCGTTACATCGTGGACAAAGTGAATACGGACCAAGTTCTACTTCCAACTTCCTTCCTGTCAGCCACTGTTGAGCAACTTGAATATCAAGATAGTTTCCAAGCTTCTCGCAAGGGTGCGTAGTGCAGTCACGTGATGAATCACAGAATGTAACGTTTTCTACTTCTTCTCCAGAGAAGTAAAGTAAATTATTAAGAAACGTTAATTTCTATGTTAACAATTTTTGGATCAGTTGATTTATTGTTGTTAAGCGCAGAGCTGCATTATGGACTATCTGTGCTCTCTCCACCACAGGTATCAATAAACCATTTTCTTGTGGTATAAGCCCACAAACATATCACTATGCCACTGGGGATGGGGGGCAATTTTAGGTCAGAATCATGTGTCATTGATAAAGAGTTGATCATCAGTTAGCGGTGGGTGCTATTGTCTTGCTGCCTTCCCTCTAGTCTTTCACTTCTTCGACTAGCGCATACAACCCACTAGTAGGCTTGCGCGAATTCAACAAACAAACAAAAAATGAAGAAAATCCCATAAAGAAAGAAATGCATGTTGTTAGTTAATACATTGAAAGCATTTTCTAATAATCATTCGTTCACGAAATCCCCCGATGGGATAGCTGTAAGTCTGTTGACTTGCAATGCTAAAACCCGGTGTTATATTCCCCGCGGTGGATAGCGCATATAATCCAGAGAATATTTTTTTTCTAGAATAAACAAATAATCATTCACGAGGCTTATTTTTACTATCATTTCCTGATAAATTAAAGACTTACACCCCTGTGCAAGTTAATTTAAACAAGACGGAAAATTACGATTTTTTCAATTTTTTGCGTTTTATTTCTGAGAATCCAGAAATTACTCACCAATTAATGCATGATATGATCGCCTTTATTTTTCAAAAGATCATTAATTTGCTTTGGCATTGAGTCCACGAATTAACTGCAATCTCTACTAATTTTTGGATTGCGGTACCACACGTCAATTATGGCCTCAATTAGCTTATCTTTTGAAATACACTCTTTTCCCCGGAGTCTTTCTTTACAAATCGCCCAAAGATTTTCAATAAGATTTAAGTCCGGGGAGTTTCCAGGCCAGTCCAGCACCTTTATTCGCGTTGTATTCATAAAATTCTTCACAAGTTTCGATGTGTGGCACGGAGCCAGATCTTGCTGAAAAATGCCAGATCCATCTGGAAATCTCTTTTTCAATTCTGAAACGACTCTTCTCTGCAAAACTTCTATGCACTGTGGTCCTCGCATCATACCTTCTACGATATGTAAGCCTCCGACGCCATAGTAGCTGAAACAGCCCCAAAACATCTTCTTCAAGCGATGTTTTACGAACTGATTGATGTGAGATTCTCGAAGTTTCTCACCTGGAGATCTGCGAACATGCAGACTTCTTTGACCCTGTACGAAGAAATGAGTTTCGTCACTGAATAACACCTTCCTCCATTGTTCTTGCGTCCAGTTCTTGTATTTAAGACCCCATTGATATCGTTTTTTCTTCATTGAGTTGGTAAGAAGTTGTTTTTTTACTGGTCTCCTTGCCCTTCTAACGCAATTTCGAATGACGTAATATTTCTCAAAATTTCGTTATATATCCCAAAAATAGATCGATTGTGCTGCAAAACACAGCTAATGACGCCGTATGTGTGAAAAAATGACTATTAAAGGAAATCAGCGGGTCCAGCGAGCCTACACCGGCCGCCATGCTGAAAATATTGTAAAATGACCAATTGTTTCAATTAATTTGCACAAGGGTGAATATTCCTGTTTATAGTTTTAAAATCACGTGTTTAAAATCGGTGATCTAAAAGAGACAGTGTTAATCATGTATCGAAAAAGAAGGAACAGCTTGTGGTATATTTATTCACATTCTTTGAAAAAAAGTAAAGGTTACTGTCTACTTTTAGGTCATTCCTGGAAGAGTTTCACAAGTATGCCCTAAATATCACTAAGTAACTCTCTAATGTTAAAGAGTTGGTTCACTGTATGATATCGAATAATGAATTTGACAAAATTTCATAACGTGATTCACATACCCCAAAAAAATTAGGTTACTAAATGGTAAAGTAAAACAAACTCAAAACATCGTAGAAATAAGTTGTTTACTTTGATGGCAAAATGTTGAGATTATTGTGTAAATTATCTCTCTGTTAGTTGAAGATTTATAACGTAATGCTTCTATCTTGTCTCTTTGTCTCTATATGCTTTGTGGTGTGATGTTTCAGGCATATGAAAGTTTCAAGTTACGTCTGTCACGTTTCTAGTTCATTAAGATTTGTTACACATCAGTAGATTATCGTGGATTGGTTTACTTCTAGATTAGCTTAGATTAGCCAACAAATACAAATACAAAATTATTATGTGTTGCAGGTCCTCATCATTCTAGGTCAGATAATAAGGAAGGTAAAAAAAAATTTACAAAATAGTAAAGCCACATTGGGCTATTTTCTATGCCTACTACAAAAGATCAAACTCCAAGTTTTAGCAGTTTTAGATCGTATACTTACTCCTGTCTCACCAGGTGACTATTATAAAAAATACATCTCAGTATAATTAATTTACAGCTAGGATGGTATTTTGAGTGAAAAAACAGAAAAAAATACCAGACATCTAACTTCTGTTTTTCTTTAAATCAGTTGACATCACAACATTTGTAGGTTTCTAAAGACACGAGGTAAACACATATTTCATTTACTTCGAAACCCTAAAATAAAGGGTTGAATTCCTCGCGATATGCATAACGTAAATAGCCCTTGTGTATCATTGCGCTATGTACAAAGAACAAAAATTCAGTTTTTGATCTATGTAGCTACAATTATTTCCTGATATGATTGAACCAATGAAGCAAGACTTTTCTTACAGTCTGTGACCTTCTTAGCCAAGGAATGGTGGCCATCTTTGGACCCCAATCTATTGAACCCAGAGCTACAGTGCGATCTACGTGTGAAGTGCTGCACGTGCCACACATGGAAACAAAGTGGGACTTCCGCACCCGGCTAGACAACCATACTGTTCATCTGTTTCCGTTTGCCGAAACACTTAGTAAAGCCTACCTCGATCTCGTTAAGACTAAGAATTGGAAAAACTTTGCAATTGTTTACGAAGAAAACGAAGGTAAGTAGCTGTTAAGTAACTTTAGACCTGATATAAAGTTCAAAGTATGTAAGTGTAGATGTTACTAAAACAAAAAATTATCACTTCAGAGCCGACTCTTCTTTGTGTTTTGCTCGTTAATATTTCTATTGTATTTAATCCTCCTGTCCATGGCGGCTCAGTGGTAAGTCTGAGGACTTATACCACTAAAATCTGGGTTTAGATACCCAAGATGAGCAGAACACAGGTAGCCTATTGTATAACATTGTGCTTGACAGCAAACAAATATCTCGTATTTATTTTCTAAATTAGATGGGAATATAAAAAATAAACTGAGTTTTCAAATCGTGACGATATGATTTTGCCAGTTTTTTACGAAATAATCTAGGGTACTTATCATGATACAATCGTGATAGAGTAATTCAGTAATGTTAAAAGTGACCAGAGTGAATATAGCTTAAGGCTGTGACATTCAGCTAATACGAATAATATTGCTGTGAAAATATTGTTTCATATTAACATCCAAATAACCACAGTACTAGATCTAACTAAAATAATGGATAATAAGCGACATGTTGAAAAGTTTCCTATGGACCACTCATGCCCATCAGGTGAGAAACCGACAGTTCTAGATCTAGCTAAAAGGATGTACAATAGGTAACATGTTGAAGAGTTTCACATGGACTGCTCATGCCCACCAGGTGAAAAATCAACAGTTCTAGATCTAACTAAAAGATGTATAAGAGTTTTCTATAGACTGCTCCTAATTTCTGTCCGGTTTGGAAAACAATGTTTCGGTCTCTTTATTGTGTTATCCATGTAAGTGGACGAGTTTCGTTAAAAGATCTAGGGCTTTCTTTATCCTCAACTTTGAAACTAATATAATATAGTATAGATTATGAATCATATCAGTTAAATTTGCTTTTTCTTTTATCCCTAATAAATAAACCTTTTCAACAAAGTATTTTTCTTGATCTTTTGCTAATAATAACGCTAGTGTAAGCGTTAAGCCTAGTAATTATAAATGCAATAAGTTTTTTTAGATGTGCTTAAGAGTCTAAAATATGTGTTCACGATTAGTAATTGAATGTACAGATATTATAAAATAACATGGTAAAACGAATTTTGTAGGCATACCAGCAACTACAGTGTTTAACATAACTCTCTGCCTTCTTGGGAAAAAGCGTAATTTTCATGGAAAGTTAAACGTTTTATTCTTCGTAGCGTTAATACGCTTGGAAGAGCTCCTTAAGGACCCTCTGATGCAGGAAAAACAACGGACAGTGTTGGTGAAGCAGTCCCTACCAGGCCAGGAGTACCGGAAGCTCTTGAAGGAAATCGGAAAAGCAGGAGTTAAAAACCTCATCGTGGATGTGCCAACGGAAAATATTATCCAGTTTTGAGACACGTATGTTTATTTCATTGCTTCTTACTTTATTATTCTGGCCACGAGTTTTGGACACGTGGAGAGGTTTTTTAAGTTTCTGTTTGAGAACGCGACATAAATACGAATTTATGCGCGAGAGAAACGAGAACGATTAAATTTTGCGTGCTGTTAAATTATTCCTGACTGTGGTAGGGTATAGAATGATCCTTACATTCCGCTGTACCTTCACTGTACGGCAAATAGTGATAATATAAACGTTATCGCTAGTTATATATTCATTCCACTGAAGAACTCTTTGCCTCGGCATTATTGTAAAGTGTTGAAGTTCAGAGACATAAAAGAAAGTGATGACGTCACTGCAAGACCAACATCTGCATCATGGTTCATACATATGTACCAACCAACGCAACCACTCAATGCACGGGAAATATATAGGTGCCCATGGTGGGGTGGAGTACTGGAGATAAATCCTAACCCCTTTGGAAACCCTAAAGATAGATATCAAGTGACGTGCAATCGGTTTGTGGTTTCAACCCACAAATGGAAACACACTTCAGACTTTATTTTGTCAGTGGGCTGTAGACAGATAGAAATAGGACGTCTTTTACAAAATTAGTAAAAAATAAAATATTTCAGAAAAACTGCCCGACTTTTTAACGACTACTGATCGTTATTTCTTACCAACTTCAGAAACTATGGTCATATTAATAAACAAAAAGAAGAAAGCCAACAGATGGCGCACTGCAAACGAAGTTATTGACAATGGTTTGTAAGTGTTCAAGAGACTCTGCGACCAACAGCACAATTTATTAAATTTCTTTGGTTTTTGGCAATGTGCCAACTTTCGAGAATTCCTTGTCTGATAAAGTTAGAAGAATTTTGACAGTTTGATTAATTAAATATTTTACACAACGTATGATAATAAAGAGTTCACTATTTCGCATCTTAAAAACTTTATTAAACATACATTTAGAGACAGAAAAAAGGAAGAACAAAGAGGTTAAAGTTCATTAATTCTATTCTCCATATGTACATACATATAGGAAGAGAAAGGAAGGAAAGAAGGTCAAAGTTCATGTATTCTAATACATATAATAAACACAAATATATCAGCGTTATATCATATTTAAATGTAGTAAAGGGCGTAAAATGAGAAATAGTCAACCGTAATTATTCTTACAAAAAAAGATGTGTTAAAAACTTCATTGATCATCCTATAAAAGAAACAACAACATTAAAACAGAAAAATTAAATTAGAAGATTTGGAAGAGTAAATGAAGTTATTTTTCAAGTTGTATCATGTCATCAGTTTAAAACTTCCCCACAAACGATTTTGTTTGCTTGTTTAGAATTAAGGACAAAGCTACATAATGGGCTATCCGTGTTCTACCCACCACGGGTATTGAAACCAAGTTGTTTGCAGTGCGAGTCCACAGATATGCCGCTGTGCCACTGAAGAGGAACACCAAATGTATGTGTTTTCTCATAGCAAAGTCACATGGGGCTTTCTGCTGAGTCCACCGAGGGGAATCAAACCCCTGATTTTAGTATTATAAATCCGTAGATTTACCGCTGTACCAGCGAGGACAGCCTTACCAAACAAGATTTGTTTCTTCTGTTTTTATTCCACTTCAGTATTGGCTCACTGTTTGAAGTTCTATCACGTCACCAAATTATACTTGTTTGAATTTTGTACAACAAATGAAAGTTTGGTATTATTGTATTTGTTATTGTCTGAAGCTGTAATAATATTTGATAACGTAATGGGTTTCAAATGCCACGTTGATGAGCAAAATCAACAAAACTGCAAACCAGTAAGAAGAATTTCTGCCGTTGAAAGAGTTTTGTTTGTTTGTTTTGGAATTTCGCGCAAAGCTACTCGAGGGCTATCTGTGCTAGCCGTCCCTAAATTAGCAGTGTAAGACTAGAGGGAAGGCAGCTAGTCATCACCACCCACCGCCAACTCTTGGGCTACTCTTTTACCAACGAATAGTGGGATTGACCGTAACATTATAACGCCCCCACGGCTGGAAGGGCGAGCATATTTGGCGTGACGCGGACCTGCGACCCTCGGATTACGAGTCGCACGCCTTACGCGCTTGGCCATGCCAGGCCCCGTTGAAAGAGCCACTGAATTTTCCAAGTGATTTACATTTCTTACTAACAACTTGGTATAAATTTGTAGCTTTAAACTCAATATATTTTGAATCAATGTTTCGTTGAATTTTTTAAAATATTTAACAGTTTCTAAATTCGTTTCAATAAAAATAAGGTTGTGAGTTTTGAATTAGTCTGAAAAAATAAGACAACAATGTCAAAGAACCTTATCTTGGCGTAAAATTAGGTTTGAAACAATCTGATATTTATAGATGGCTATGTGTGTACGTCAAACTAAGTTAGGGTCATAATGATCTGATACTTATTATATTTCAAATAAATTAAGCTTTCAACGACCTGATACTAATGGTTTTATTTTTTGCAGAATCAGACACTCAAAACTTTTCGAGATCTCACTTCTTATTTGATCTTAAAAAACGCGTAGAGATTTTTGAAAGAATCTCTTTAAGGTCTCATTGTATTTTTTGTTTACTTGCAACTCGGCTTCTTCTCGCGTTCCGTAACTGATTTCTGGAAGAATATTTCAAGGATTATTCTGTTTTAAATACTTTAATTGTAATCTTTAACTCACTTTGTTTTCTCGAGTATGAATACAAAAGTAATAAGGTTACTAATAGCAACTAATGTTCAGATATACTTTCTTACGCTGTCAGCAATCGAAAAGCATCAAATTTAAAGACAATTGAAACACCCATTGACGCTCTTCCGCTTGGCAAGTTGCCAAACTTGGTTAAAGCAATAGGTAGCGCATGCGTCATAAGGAAGATTGTGCTCGTACATCTAAAAACCTCTTTTCATCTCCACATACTTAATCTTTGACCTAAAACGTTACATTTGGCTGCTTTATTTTCTTTTCATATTTTTTCGGACAAATGTTTTTTAACTGTGAATGAATGAATGAAAAGTTGCACTTGATATATTAGAAGCATTAACGAGAAAATCACTAATATAACCAACAAGAAAGCTAAGAGTATCGTAAATTAATGAAACATGGGTGGGTACAAAAAACAACAACAACGTTTTCACAATTGAAAACTTATTATGCATAAGTAAAGTAGTTGAAAGCCACAACCCGAAAACATTGTAGTCTTGTTTCGGTTTAACTTGCTTTTCTATTGAATATTTCTAATTATTTTTCACTTAGGACTCAGTATCACCTTAAACAACAAAGATATATATACAGAACGTTTCCAGGCTTTTAACATGAGTACCCACATTTGTATTAAGCAATTTATTTGTACCATCACCACGTTTTTAGTGTGTTTTAAATTAATGTTCAAGTTTTCGAATCAAATACTTAAGCCTTCTGCATGCTAGGCAACTTGTGATTAGAATTTATCCGTTAAACCCTGGTCACGGGTTCGAATCCCGGTCACACCAAACATGCTCCCTCTTTCAGCCGTGGGGGCGTTATAATGTGACGGTCAATCTCACTATTCGTTGGTAAAAAGAGTAGCCCAAGAGTTGTCGGTGAGTGGTGATGACTAGCTGCCTTCCCTCTAGTCTTACACTGCTAAATTAGGGACGGCTAGCGCAGATAGCCCTCGAGTAGCTTTGCGCAAAATTCAAAACAAACCGCTTAACCATGGTGTTTATCAAACATCTCGAATCTGTAAAAATACTTAGATAATTCAGTCTAAAACTTGTGCATTAATTTAAAAACCAACAACTAAAAACGTAATGAGAATCCAAATAAATTAATTAATACAAAGATAATATGTTTTTATCCTTTTCACTTATTTTACAAAATCAGGGGAATAGAATCTCTTCCAAAACACGCACGTTATGTTGTCTTCCTGCACACGCAAAAACTGTCCTCTTCCTGAAAACATAAAAATTAGTAGACCAACTTATCTTCACTATTCTCCTGAAAGTAATGGCGCCAGTTTTTAATTTTATCCTAATCATACATATGCATTTCTTCTTCCTGAATACATTCAGGCAAGCCATCCTTCCTCCTGAAAACACCAAAAGGCGTCCTCATTAATTGAGCACAATAGGGTCAGACTTCCTCGTGCTTCTGACCAAAACTCCTTTCTCCAGAATCCTCCAAAACAAAATAACTTTTTTGAATTCGCCGCTTTAACACTCTATTGCCCCAAAAAGAACCAGTTCGACTCTAAAAATCTCCAACTGCTACTAGGATTTGTATTGGAGTCAATGTTGCGGAAATCTCGAAGCAATTCCACACCCCCCCAAAAAAAAAAGACTATGCAATCGAAAAATGGCTCTCGTTACTTCGAAATAATATTAGTTTAAGACATATCCTACTTTTTCTTCAAAAGGCCACAAAATTGATGAAGCATAAGAACGTTAGTACAATTTGTAAAGAAAGATCAATATTTACCCATCAGAACAGCTGGAAATGTTCGCACAGTCTGTCGGCATGCTGTATTATAACAATGAAAGGAAGCTTGACATGGTTTTAAGTTTAGGGTTCCTTAATGTTTAATAACCACAGCTTAAAAACATAATTCTAACTAGACTTTGTTGTGAAGCGCAAACCTTCTTCAGAAGTATATTATCTGTATAGTAAATATAGGAAATGCTATATTTACCAATATAATATTGTATATTTGAACTATTCTTTTATATTATTTGTACAGCACGTTTTATTAAGACAAATTTAATAATTTCAGAGTGGGTTATTGAAGAAAATTCTGAATACCTCTATATTTTCAATAAGTGTTCTAAGGTTCTTGTCAGCTGTTTTCCAACCTGTTCTGTGTTTTTTTTTAAATTAATTTTGGTCAGTGTTAGTTACATAACTCTATTTTATTGTTTTCAATCCAGGGCATTTAATTTTCTACCATTATTAGTCGAACGGAACTTTGTTAACATGAATGGTAAAGACAAGTGGATTAACCTCCATTCTCACTATTGGAATCATTTCTTACTTTTTAGTTGCTAACAGTTGACATTCTTACTCTTCGATTGATTACATGAAAAACATTAAAGAACATTTAAAGAATCTTACGTTAGACCAACTTTCAGTGTTACTATCCCAAGCTTAAAATAAGGTTTAGATGAGAAAATATCACATGAACAGTTGATTAAGTTGCATAAAAATTGCAAATAGATTTAGATTTAATCAATGGAAAAAATTAAATTACTTTACACTTCCAGTGAAAGAAAGGACAACTAACTTTATTAGACCTAAACGTGGATATAATGAATTAATAAAACATAATCTTAGGGAAAGTATTGCACAATTTCTGAACGTGGGCATAATGAATTAATAAAACATAATCTTTAGGGAAAGTATTACACTATTTCTAAACGTGGGTATAATGAATTAATAAAACATAATTTTTAGGGAAAGTATTGCACTACTTCTAAACGTGGGTATAATGAATTAATAAAACATAATATTTAGGGTAAGTATTACACTATTTCTAAATGTGGGTATAAAAAATTAGTAGAACATAATCTTTAGGGAAAGTATTGCACTATTTCTAAACGTGGTTATAATAAATTAATAAAACATAACCTTTAGGAAAAGTGATACACTATTTCTAAACGTGGCTATAATAAATTAATAAAACATAATCTTTAAAGAAAGTATTGCAATATTTTTAAATGTGGGTATAATCAAATAGTAGAACATAATCTTTAAAGAAAGTATCACACTATTTCTAAATGTGAGTATAATAAATTAGTAAAACATAATATTCAGGGAAAGTATTACTCTAATTCTAAACGTTGGTATAATCAATTAGTAGAACATAATCTTTAGGGAAAGTATTACACTATTTCTAAAAGCGGGTATAATAAATTAATAAAAAATAATATTAAGGGAAAGTATTACTCTATTTCTAAACGTTGGTATCATCAATTAGTAGAACATAATCTTTAGGGAAAGTATTACACTATTTCTAAATGTGGGTATAATAAATTAATAAAACATAATATTTAGGAAATGTATTACACTATTTCTAAACGTAAGTATAATAAATTAATAAAACATAATCTTTAGGGAAAGTATTGCACTATTTCTAAATGTGGGTATATTCAATTAATAGAACATAATCATTAGAGAAAGTATCACACTATTAATAAATGTGGGTATAATGAATTAATAAAACATAATATTTAGGGAAAGTATTACACTATTTCTAAATGTGGGTATAATAAATTAGTAGAACATAATCTTTAGGGAAAGTATTCCACTATTTCTAAATGTGGGTATAATAAATTAATAAAACATAACCTTTAGAAAAAGTGTTACACTATTTCTAAACGTGGCTATAATTAATTAATAAAACATAATCTTTAAAGAAAGTATTGCAATATTTTTAAATGTGGGTATAATCAATTAGTAGAACATAATCTTTAGGGAAAGTATCACACTATTTCTAAATGTGGGTATAATAAATTAGTAAAACATAATATTCAGGGAAAGTATTACTCTATTTCTAAACGTTGGTATAATCAATTAGTAGATCATAATATTTAGGGAAAGTATTACACTATTTCTAAAAGCGGGTATAATAAATTAATAAAAATTAATATTTAGGAAATGTATTACACTATTTGTAAACGTAAGTATAATAAATTAATAAAACATAATCTTTAGGGAATGTATTGCGCAATTTCTAAATGTGGGTATATTCAATTAATAGAACATAATCTTTAGAGAAAGCATCATACTATTAATAAATGTGGGTATAATAAATTAGTAAAACATAATCTTCAGGGAAAGTATTACACTATTTCTAAACGTGGGTATAATCAATTAGTAGAACATAATCTTTAGGGAAAATATTACACCATTTTAAAATGTGGTATAATAAATTAATAAAACATAATCTTTCGGGAAAGTATTACACTATTTCTAAAAGTGGTTATAATAAATTAGCAAAACATAATCTTCAGGGAAAGTATTGCACTATTTCTAAATGTGGGTATAATCAATTAGTAGAACATAATCTTTAGGAAAAGTATTGCACTATTTCTAAATGTGGGTATAATCAATTAATAAAATATAATATTAAAGGAAAGTATTACACTATTTCTAAATGTCGGTATAATCATTTAGTAGAACATAATCTTTAGGAAAAGTATTGCACTATTTCTAAATGTGGGTATAATCAATTAATAAAATATAATATTAAAGGAAAGTATTACACTATTTCTAAATGTCGGTATAATCATTTAGTAGAACATAATCTTAAGGGAAAGTATTACACTATTTCTAAACGTCGGTACAATAAGTTAATAAAACATAATCTTTAGGGAAAGTATTGCACTATTTCTAAATGTGGGTATAATAAATTAATAAAACATAACCTTTAGGAAAAGTATTACACTATTTCTAAACGTGGCTATAATAAATTAATAAAACATAATCTTTAAAGAAAGTATTGCAATATTTTTAAATGTGGGTATAATCAATTAGTAGAACACAATCTTTAGAGAAAGTATCACACTATTTCTAAATGTGAGTATAATAAATTAGTAAAACATAATATTCAGGGAAAGTATTACTCTAATTCTAAACGTTGGTATAATCAATTAGTAGAACATAATCTTTAGGGAAAGTATTACACTATTTCTAAAAGCGGGTATAATAAATTAATAAAAAATAATATTAAGGGAAAGTATTACTCTATTTCTAAACGTTAGTATCATCAATTAGTAGAACATAATCTTTAGGGAAAGTATTACACTATTTCTAAATGTGGATATAATAAATTAATAAAACATAATATTTAGGAAATGTATTACACTATTTCTAAACGTAAGTATAATAAATTAATAAAACATAATCTTTAGGGAAAGTATTGCACTATTTCTAAATGTGGGTATATTCAATTAATAGAACATAATCATTAGAGAAAGTATCACACTATTAATAAATGTGGGTATAATGAATTAATAAAACATAATATTTAGGGAAAGTATTACACTATTTCTAAATGTGGGTATAATAAATTAGTAGAACATAATCTTTAGGGAAAGTATTCCACTATTTCTAAATGTGGGTATAATAAATTAATAAAACATAACCTTTAGAAAAAGTGTTACACTATTTCTAAACGTGGCTATAATTAATTAATAAAACATAATCTTTAAAGAAAGTATTGCAATATTTTTAAATGTGGGTATAATCAATTAGTAGAACATAATCTTTAGGGAAAGTATCACACTATTTCTAAATGTGGGTATAATAAATTAGTAAAACATAATATTCAGGGAAAGTATTACTCTATTTCTAAACGTTGGTATAATCAATTAGTAGATCATAATATTTAGGAAAGTATTACACTATTTCTAAAAGTGGGTATAATAAATTAATAAAAATTAATATTTAGGAAATGTATTACACTATTTGTAAACGTAAGTATAATAAATTAATAAAACATAATCTTTAGGGAATGTATTGCGCAATTTCTAAATGTGGGTATATTCAATTAATAGAACATAATCTTTAGAGAAAGCATCATACTATTAATAAATGTGGGTATAATAAATTAGTAAAACATAATCTTCAGGGAAAGTATTACACTATTTCTAAACGTGGGTATAATCAATTAGTAGAACATAATCTTTAGGGAAAATATTACACCATTTTAAAATGTGGTATAATAAATTAATAAAACATAATCTTTCGGGAAAGTATTACACTATTTCTAAAGTGGTTATAATAAATTAGTAAAACATAATCTTCAGGGAAAGTATTGCACTATTTCTAAATGTGGGTATAATCAATTAGTAGAACATAATCTTTAGGAAAAGTATTGCACTATTTCTAAATGTGGGTATAATCAATTAATAAAATATAATATTAAAGGAAAGTATTACACTATTTCTAAATGTCGGTATAATCATTTAGTAGAACATAATCTTTAGGAAAAGTATTGCACTATTTCTAAATGTGGGTATAATCAATTAATAAAATATAATATTAAAGGAAAGTATTACACTATTTCTAAATGTCGGTATAATCATTTAGTAGAACATAATCTTAAGGGAAAGTATTACACTATTTCTAAACGTCGGTACAATAAGTTAATAAAACATAATCTTTAGGGAAAGTATTGCACTATTTCTAAATGTGGGTATAATAAATTAATAAAACATAACCTTTAGGAAAAGTATTACACTATTTCTAAACGTGGCTATAATAAATTAATAAAACATAATCTTTAAAGAAAGTATTGCAATATTTTTAAATGTGGGTATAATCAATTAGTAGAACACAATCTTTAGAGAAAGTATCACACTATTCCTAAACGTAAGTATAATAAATTAATAAAACATAATCTTTAGGGAAAGTATTGCACTATTTCTAAATGTGGGTATATTCAATTAATAGAACATAATCTTTAGAGAAAGTATCACACTATTAATAAATGTGGGTATATTGAATTAATAAAACATAATATTTAGGGAAAGTATTACACTATTTCTAAATGTGGGTATAATAAATCAGTAGAACATAATCTTTAGGGAAAGTATTGCACTATTTCTAAATGTTTGTATAATAAATTAATAAAACATAAACTTTAGGAAAAGTGTTACACTATTTCTAAACGTGGCTATAATAAATTAATAAAACATAATATTTAAAAAAAATATTGCAATATTTTTAAATGTGGGTATAATCAATTAGTAGAACATAATCTTCAGGGAAAGTATTACACTATTTCTAAACGTGGGTATAATCAATTAGTAGAACATAATCTTTAGGGAAAATATTACACCATTTTAAAATGTGGTATAATAAATTAATAAACCATATTCTTTCGGGAAAGTATTAAACTATTTCTAAACGTGGGTATAATAAATCAATTGAACATAATCCTTAGGGAAAGTATTACACTATTTCTAAAAGTGGGTATAATGAATTAATAAAACATAATATTTAGGAAGGTATTACCCTATTTTTAAATGTGGGTATTATCAACTAATAAAAGATAATATTTAGGGATGGTATTACACTATTTCTAAATGTGGGTATATTCAATTAGTAGAACATAATCTTTAGGGAAAGTATTACAGTATTTCTAAATGTGGGTATAATCAATTAATAGAACATAATCTTTAGGGAAAGTATTACATTATTTCTAAAGATTTGTATAATCAATTAGTAGAACATAATCTTTAGGGAAATTATTACACTATTTCTAAAGGTGGGTATAATCAATTAGTAGTACATAATCTTTAGGGAATGTATCACACTATTTCCAAATGTGGGTATAATAAATTAGTAAAACATAATCTTCAGGTAAGGTATTACACTATTTTTAAATGTGGGTATAATCAATTAGTAGAACATAATCTTTAGGGAAAGTATTACACCATTTCTAAATGTGGGTATAATCAATTAGTAGAACATAATCTTTAGGGAAAGTATTACACTATTCCTAAATGTGGGTATAATCAATTAGTAGAACATAATCTTTAGGTAAAGTATTGCACTATTTCTAAATGTGGGTATAATCAATTAGTAGAACATAATCTTTAGGGAAAGTATTACACTATTTCTTAATGTGGGTATAATAAATTAGTAGAACATAATCTTCAAGGAAAGTATTACACTATTTCTAAACGTGGTTATAATAAATTAATAAAACATAATCTTTAGGGAAAGTATTGCACTATATTTAGCTGTGGGTATAATCAATTAGTAGAACATAATCTTTAAGGAATGTATTACATCATTTCTAAATGTGGGTTATAAAATAAAAAAATATAATCTTTAGCGAAAGTAATACACCATTTCTAAATGTGGGTATAATAATTTAATAAAACATAATCTTTCGGGAAAGTATTACACTATTTCTATAAGTGGGTTTTATAAATTAGTGGAACATAATCTTCAGGTAAAGTATTACACTTTTTCTAAACGTTGCTATGATAAATTAATAAAACATAATCTTTAGTGAAAGTATTGCACTATTTTTAAATGTAGGTATTATCAATTAGTAGAACATAATCTTGAGGGAAAGTACTGCACTATTTCCAAATGTGGGTATAATGAATTAATAAAACATAATATTTAGGGAAAGTATTACACTATTTCTAAATGTGGATATAATAAATTAGTAAAATAATCTTCAAGGAAAGTATTATATTATTTCAAAAAGTGGGTATTATCAATTAGTAAAATATAATCTTTAAGAAAAGTATTGCACTATTTCTAAATGTGTGTATAATGAATTTATAAAACATAATATTTAGGGATAGTATTGCATTATTTTTAAATGTGGATATAATCAATTAGTAAAACATAATCTTCAAGGAAATAATTACACTATTTCTAAACGTGGGTATAATCAATAAGTAGAACATAATCTTTAGGGAATGTATTACACCTTTCTAAATGTGGGTATAATAAATTAATAAAACATAATCATTCGGGAAATTATTACACTATTTCTAAAGGTGGGTGTAATCAATTAGTAGGACATAATCTTTAGGGAATGTATCACACTATTTCTAAATGTGGGTATAATAAATTAGTAAAACATAATCTTCAGGTAAGGTATTACACTATTTTTAAATGTGGGTATAATCAATTAGTAGAACATAATCTTTAGAGAAAGTATTACATTATTTCTAAATGTGGGTATAATCAATTAGTAGAACATAATCTTCAGGAAAAGAATTACACTATTTCTAAACGTTGCTATGATAAATTAATAAAACATAATCTTTAGTTAAAGTATTGCACTATTTTTAAATGTGGGTATAATCAATTAGTAGAACATAATCTTGAGGGAAAGTATTGCACTATTTCTAAATGTGGGTATAATGAATTAATAAAATAATCTTCAGGGAAAGTATTATATTATTTCAAAAAGTGGGTATTATCAATTAGTAAAACATAATATTTAGGGAAAGTATTACACTATTTCTAATCGTGGGTATAAACAATTACTAGAAAATATTCTTTAGGGCAAGTATTACACTATTTCTTAACGTGGGTGTAATAAATTAGGAAAACATAATCTTCATGGAAAACATTGCACTATTCTTAAATGTGGGTATAATCAAGTAGTTGAACATAATCTTTAAGAAAAGTATTGCACTATTTCTAAATGTGGGTATAATGAATTTATAAAACATGATATTTAGGGAAAGTATTACACTATTTCTATACGTGGCTATATTAAATTATTATAACATAATATTTAGGGAAAGTATTGCATTATTTTTAAATGTGGATATAATCAATTAGTAAAACATAATCTTCAGGTAAAGAATTACACTATTTCTAAACGTGGGGATAATCAATAAGTAGAACATAATCTTTAGGGAATGTATTACACCATTTCTAATTGTGGGTATAATAAATTAATAAAACATAATGTTTAGCGAAAGTATTACACCATTTCTAATTGTGGGTATAATAAATTAATAAAACATAATCATTCGGGAAAGAAGTACACTATTTCAAAATGTGGTTATAATAATTTAGTAGAACATAATTTTTAGGGAAAGTATTAGACTATTTCTAAATCTGGGTATAATAAATTAGTAGAACATAATCTTTAGCGAAAGTATTAAACTATTTCTAAAGATTGGTATAATCATTAGTAGAAAAAAATCTTTAGGGAAATTATTACACTAATTCTAAAGGTGGTTATAATCAATTAGTAGGACATAATCTTTAGGGAATGTATCACACTATTTCTAAATGTGGGTATAATAAATTAGTAAAACATAATCTTCAGGTAAGGTATTACACTATTTTTAAATGTGTGTATAATCAATTAGTAGAACATAATCTTTAGGGAAAGTATTACACTATTTCTAAATGTGGGTATAATCAATTAGTAGAACATAATTTTTAGGGAAAGTATTACACTATTTCTAAACGTGGGTATAATAAATTAGTAGAACATAATCTTTAGCGAAAGTATTACACCATTTCTATATGTGGGTATAATAAATTAATAAAACATAATCATTCGGAAAGAAGTACACTATTTGTAAATGTGGATATAATAAATTAATAAAACATAATTTTAGCGAAAGTATTACACTATTTCTAAACGTAGCGATAATAAATTAATAACACATAATCTTTATGGAAAGTATTGCACTATATTTAAATGTGTGTATAATCAATTAGTAGAACATATTCTTTAGGGAATGTATTACATCATTTATAAATGTGTGTGTTAAAATTAATAAAACATAATCTTTAGGGAAAATATTACACCATTTCTAAATGTGGGTATAATAAATTAATAAAACAAAATCTTTAGCAGAAGTATTACACTATTTCTAAACGTGGGTATAATAAATTAGTAGAACATAATCTTTAGTGAAAGTATTACACTATTTCTAAACGTTGCTATAATAAATTAATAAAACATAATCTTTAGGGAAAGTATTGCACTATTTTTAAATGTGGGTATAATCAATTAGTAGAACATAATCTTTAGGGAATGTATTACACTTTTTCTCTAACTTTGTATAATAAATTAGTAGAAAATAATCTTCAGGAAAGTATTACACTTTTTCTAAACGTTGCTATAATAAATTAATAAAACATAATCTTTAGGGAAAGTATTACACTATTTCTAAATCTGGGTATAATAAATTAGTAGAACATAATCTTTAGTAAAAGTATTACACTATTTCTAAACGTTGCTATAATAAATTAATAAAACATAATTTTTAGGGAAAGTATTGCACTATTTTTAAATGTGGGTATAATCAATTAGTAGAATATAATCTTTAGGGAAAGTATTGCACTATTTCTAAATGTGGGTATAATTAATTAGTAGAACATAATCTTTAGGGAAAGTATTACAATGTTTCTAAAGGTAAGTATAAACAATTAGTAGATCATAATCTTTAGGGAAAGTATTACACTATTTCTAAAGGTGGGTATAATCAATTAGTAGAACATAATCTTTAGGAAAAGTATTACACTATTTCTAAATGTGGGTATGATCAATTAGTAGAACATAATCTTTAGGGAAACTATTACACTATTTCTAAATGGGGGTATAATAAATTAGTAATATAATCTTTAGGAAAAGTATTACACTGTTTCTAAATGTGGGTATTATCAATTAGTAAAACATGATATTTAGGGAAAGTATTACACTATTTCTAAACGTGGGTGTAATAAATTAGCAAAACATAATCTTCAGGGAAAGTATTGCACTATTCTTAAATGTGGATATAATCAATTAGTAGAACATAATCTTTAGGGAAAGTATTACACTATTTCTAAATGTGGGTATAATAAATTAATAAAACATAATATTTAGGAAATGTATTACACTATTTCTAAACGTAAGTATAATAAATTAATAAAACATAATCTTTAGGGAAAGTATTGCACTATTTCTAAATGTGGGTATATTCAATTAATAGAACATAATCATTAGAGAAAGTATCACACTATTAATAAATGTGGGTATAATGAATTAATAAAACATAATATTTAGGGAAAGTATTACACTATTTCTAAATGTGGGTATAATAAATTAGTAGAACATAATCTTTAGGGAAAGTATTCCACTATTTCTAAATGTGGGTATAATAAATTAATAAAACATAACCTTTAGAAAAAGTATTACACTATTTCTAAACGTGGGTATAATTAATTAATAAAACATAATCTTTAAAGAAAGTATTACAATATTTTTAAATGTGGGTATAATCAATTAGTAGAACATAATCTTTAGGGAAAGTATCACACTATTTCTAAATGTGGGTATAATAAATTAGTAAAACATAATCTTCAGGGAAAGTATTACACTATTTCTAAACGTGGGTATAATCAATTAGTAGAACATAATCTTTAGGGAAAATATTACACCATTTTAAAATGTGGTATAATAAATTAATAAAACATAATCTTTCGGGAAAGTATTACACTATTTCTAAAAGTGGTTATAATAAATTAGCAAAACATAATCTTCAGGGAAAGTATTGCACTATTTCTAAATGTGGGTATAATCAATTAGTAGAACATAATCTTTAGGAAAAGTATTGCACTATTTCTAAATGTGGGTATAATCAATTAATAAAATATAATATTAAAGGAAAGTATTACACTATTTCTAAATGTCGGTATAATCATTTAGTAGAACATAATCTTTAGGAAAAGTATTGCACTATTTCTAAATGTGGGTATAATCAATTAATAAAATATAATATTAAAGGAAAGTATTACACTATTTCTAAATGTCGGTATAATCAATTAGTAGAACATAATCTTAAGGGAAAGTATTACACTATTTCTAAACGTGGGTATAATAAGTTAATAAAACATAATCTTTAGGGAAAGTATTGCACTATTTCTAAATGTGGGTATAATAAATTAATAAAACATAACCTTTAGGAAAAGTATTACACTATTTCTAAACGTGGCTATAATAAATTAATAAAACATAATCTTTAAAGAAAGTATTGCACTATTTTTAAATGTGGGTATAATCAAATAGTAGAACATAATCTTTAGAGAAAGTATTACACTATTTCTAAACGTAAGTATAATAAATTAATAAAACATAATCTTTAGGGAAAGTATTGCACTATTTCTAAATGTGGGTATAATAAATTAATAGAACATAATCTTTAGAGAAAGTATTACACTATTTCTAAATGTGGGTATAATCAATTAGTAGAACATAATCTTCAGGGAAAGTATTACACTATTTCTAAACGTGGGTATAATCAATTAGTAGAACATAATCTTTAGGGAAAATATTACACCATTTTAAAATGTAGTATAATAAATTAATAAACCATAATCTTTCGGGAAAGTATTAAACTATTTCTAAATGTGGGTATAATAAATTAATTGAACATAATCCTTAGGGAAAGTATTACACTATTTCTAAAAAGTGGGTATAATGAATTAATAAAACATAATATTTGGAAGGTATTACCTATTTTTTAAATGTGGGTATTATCAATTAATAAAAGATAATATTTAGGGATGGTATTACACTATTTCTAAATGTGGGTATATTCAATTAGTAGAACATAATCTTTAGGGAAAGTATTACACTATTTCTAAATGTGGGTATAATCAATTAATAGAACATAATCTTTAGGAAAGTATTACATTATTTCTAAAGTTTGTATAATCAATTAGTAGAACATAATCTTTAGGGAAAGTATTACACTATTTCTAAATGTGGGTATATAAAATAAAAAACATAATCTTTAGGGAAAGTATTACACCTATTTCTAAATGTGGGTATAATAAATTAATAAAACATAATCTTTCGGGAAAGTATTACACTATTTCTAAATGTGGGTATAATAAATTAATAGAACATAATCTTTAGGGAAAGTATTACACCTTTTCTAAACGTTGGTATAATAAATTAATAAAACATAATCTTTAGGGAAAGTATTGCACTATTTTAAATGTGGGTATAATCAATTAGTAGAACATAATCTTTAGGGAAAGTATTGCACTATTTCTAAAATGTGGGTATAATCAATTAATAAAACATAATATTTAGGGAAAGTATTACACTATTTCTAAAGGTGGGTATAATCAATTAGTAGAACATAATCTTTAGGGAAAGTATTACACTATTTCTAAATGTGGGTATAATAAATTAGTAAAACATAATCTTCAGGTAAGGTATTACACTTTTTTAAATGTGGGTATAATCAATTAGTAGAACATAATCTTTAGGGAAAGTATTACACCATTTCTAAATGTGGGTATAATCAATTAGTAGAACATAATCTTTAGGGAAAGTATTACACTATTTCTAAATGTGGGTATAATCAATTAGTAGAACATAATCTTTAGGTAAAAGTATTGCACTATTTCTAAATGTGGGTATAATCAATTGGTAGAACATAATCTTTAGGAAAGTATTACACTATTTCTTAATGTGGGTATAATAAATTAGTAGAACATAATCTTCAAGGAAAGTATTACACTATTTCTAAACGTGGGTTATAATAAATTAATAAAACATAATCTTTAGGAAAGTATTGCACTATATTTAAATGTGGGTATAATCAATTAGTAGAACATAATCTTTAAGGAATGTATTACATCATTTCTAAATGTGGGTTATAAAATAAAAAAATATAATCTTTAGAAGAAAGTAATTCACGTGAAAGGCTCCACAACTGACCATTAAAGTAGACGCACAAACACATTCTGCCCCTCCTATGTTTGGTTATTTGTTTATAAACAGTTTATTTGTCTTTCAATTTACATAAAATGTATGTAGACGTATGTTAGTATAATATTTATAATGTACTGTACTTTCATTAACCTAATCATGATACTTTCTAAATTATAAGGAAAACTACTCACGACGCAGGGGTACGAACACTTTCTGTCCTAACTGTATCTATGGAGTTAGCCTTCACATTGGTTTTACAAAATATACTATAATTATTTCAAAATAGTTACATCAGTAATTCTTTAGGTAAACTGTACAAACTGTTATTGTAAAGTTAAATAACAAAAAAGTTTTCAGTAAATTTTAAGGAAGCAAAAAAGAACCACCGCAGCAGAACCTTTAAGATATAAAGCACTGTAAATATTTGTCAAGCCAATCGTAAAAAAATTATCACTGGTAAAGTAAAGCCTGTGGTTATGAAAAGTATCCTTCCGACCCAAAAGTTGTTGCAAGAAACAAGGATTTAGAGCTGATCTAAACGTTTACAGCCACACTTCGAAATCAGTGGTTGCAGGTAACTAAAAAAACAAACAAACTGGAGTGACAATGGACGAGTCTGACCACATGCTTGTCAAATCCTAAAGCATCTCTAATGGACTTTCTTGTTTCTATTTTGGCTTGAATTTCGCGCAACGCTACACGAGAGCTATCTGCGCTAGTCGTCCCTAATTTAGCAGTGTAAGACTAGAGGGAAGGCAACTAGTTGTCACCACCCACCGCCAACACTTGGGCTACTCTTTTACCAACGAATAGAAGGATTTACTGTCACATTATAACGTCCTCATGGCTGAAAGGGCGAGCATGTTTGTCGCGACGGGGATTCGAACCCGCAACCCTCGGATTAGCAGTCGAGTACTTTAACCTCCTGGCCATGCTAGGCCATTAATTAAAGATCCTCTTTTTTTTTTTCTTTTAAGCAGGACCCAGATGGCGTTGACAAGAAGATAGCGAATACATATTGGATTCCTTGGATTGCTAGGAAACAGAGATCACACACCACGACTTTAAGAGACGAATCATGCTGTCTACGGTTGTACATAGACTTTCATAGTTTGCTACCAGGTAGACATTGTCAATACAGTCCACAATTGTATCGAAATTACTTGTCAAACCTTTTTTTTTATTGTAAGCCTAAAAACAAATATATATGCATATATTTAAGCTTTTTGGGAAAAATGACAACAAAGATGCATTTTGGTTAAGTTATTGATTTAGTTAAATTTAAATTGAAAAAAGAGAACTGAAGAAGCAAGTTAAGAGACTAGTTTGGTCACAGGTAGATTAAGAGACAAAGAGGAGAGACTAGTTTGGTCACAGGTAGATTAAGAGACAAAGAGGAGAGACTAGTTTGGTTTCAGGTAGATTAAGAGACAAAGAGGAGAGACTAGTTTGGTCACAGGTAGATTAAGAGACAAAGAGGAGAGACTAGTTTGGTTTCAGGTAGATTAAGAGACAAAGAGGAGAGACTAGTTTGGTCACAGGTAGATTAAGAGACAAAGAGGAGAGACTAGTTTGGTCATAGGTAGATTAAGAGACAAAGAGGAGAGACTAGTTTGGTCACAGGTAGATTAAGAGACAAAGAGGAGAGACTAGATTTGGTCATAGGTAGATTAAGAGACAAAGAGGAGAGACTAGTTTGGTCATAGGTAGATTAAGAGACAAAGAGAGAGAGACTAGTTTGGTCACAGGTAGATTAAGACAAAAAGAGGAGAGACTAGTTTAGTTACAGGTAGATTAAGAGACAAAGAGGAGAGACTAGTTTGGTTACAGGTAGATTAAGAGACAAAGAGGAGAGACTAGTTTGGTCACAGGTAGATTAAGAGACAAAGAGGAGAGACTAGTTTGGTCACAGGTAGATTAAGAGACAAAGAGGAGAGACTAGTTTGGTCACAGGTAGATTAAGAGACAAAGAGGAGAGATGCGGGATTTAGATAGAATTAAACTCCTCTGTTAATAATGTGTTGAAAGTAGTATAATTTAATAGGAATTTGGTAAAATATATTAAATAAATGTTGAGGTTGATTATTATAATAAACTTCAGGTTTCCAGGCTGGTTTTATACTGAAATACACGAAGAGTGGCTCATAAATATTATAATTCAATATTTGCGTTGAAACCAGTGATTAGTTATAGGTTTATAGGCATATTTAATTAATAAATTATTTAATACAAAAACCTAGTTGACAGCCTGAGAAACATTTTGGTAGTTTAAGACCAGTGGTAAGATGTAATACTAGTAAAAATATGTGTAACCTAAAAGATTGGCTGAAAAAAAACTACAGTAAACCTAACAGATTATCTTAGAAAGATTAGATTAGCAATGGATTAAGGAAAGCTGTAAGATATAATACTATTAAAGATAAGTATAACAAACTGGGTGAATGTGGAGGGACTATGGAAAGTACAAATGAACGGAGAGAATAAACATTCTATATAAATATAACAGTACTGTCTGTTGTATGTCCATGTAACTACTTATCTACATAAATATAACACTACTGTCTGTTGTGTGTCCATGTAACTACTTATCTATATAAATATAACACTACTGTCTGTTGTGTGTCCATGTAACTACTTATCTATATAAATATAACACTACTGTCTGTTGTGTGTCCATGTAACTACTTATCTATATAAATATAATGGTACTGTCTGTTGTGTGTCCATGTAACTACTTATCTATATAAATATAATGGTACTGTCTGGGTTGTGTCCATGTAACTACTTATCTATAATAAATATAACACTACTGTCTGTTGTGTGTCCATGTAGCTACTTATCTATATAAATATAACATTACTGTCTGTTGTGTGTCCATGTAACTACTTATATATATAAATATAACACTACTGTCTATTGTGTGTCCATGCAACTACTTATCTATATAAATATAACAATACTGTCTGTTGTGTGTCCATGTAACTACTTATCTATATAAATATAACACTACTGTCTGTTGTGTGTCCATGCAACTACTTATCTATATAAATATAACAATACTGTCTGTTGTGTGTCCATGTAACTACTTATCTATATAAATATAACACTACTGTCTGTTTTGTGTCCATGTAACTACTTATCTATATAAATATAACACTACTGTCTGTTGTGTTTCCATGTAACTACTTATCTATATAAATATAACAATACTGTCTGTTGTGTTTCCATGTAACTACTTATCTATATAAATATAACAATACTGTCTGTTGTGTGTCCATGTAACTACTTATCTATATAAATATAACAGTACTGTCTGTTGTATGTCCATGTAACTACTTATCTATATAAATATAACAGTACTGTTTGTTGTATGTCCATGTAACTACTTATCTATATAAATATAACACTACTGTTTGTTGTGTGTCCATGTAACTACTTATCTATATAAATATAACACTACTGTCTGTTGTGTGTCCATGTAACTACTTATCTATATAAATATAACACTACTGTCTGTTGTGTGTCCATGTAACTACTTATCTATATAAATATAACACTACTGTCTGTTGTGTGTCCATGTAACTACTTATCTATATAAATATAACACTACTGTCTATTGTGTGTCCATGCAACTACTTATCTATATAAATATAATAGTGCTGTCTGTTGTATGTCCATGTAACTACTTATCTATATAAATATAACAGTACTGTATGTTATATGTTCATGCAACTACTTATCTATATAAATATAATAGTACTGTCTGTTGTATGTCCATGCAACTACTTCGCAGAGTGTAGATGGATCTTCATTAACATTGGTATAAAGATTTGTAGGGTATATGCGGAGAACCACGCATGTTTATGGTTTCAGATTCTGTGTTTTGCAGTTTTATGGACGTTTTGAGTTGTTGGTTTTTTTTACAACTATAAAAAAGGAAGGAATTTTTCATTAAACTCGCCCAGGAGACGGGTTCTCCAGCTGGTGTTAAAACAAGACGATAAATTATTTTTTAAAAGCAAGTGAATCCAGGTAGTGAAATCTTAACGTTATAGGGTCTAGTTTGTTTGTTTTTTCTCAGTTAAGATATAGTATTTTTCTAATTTACTTTGGATTTCTATAGTAAATATGTTTTTGTTCACAATTTCTTATTAGAGCACTCAATGTCGAATCTATGTCTAATTTATTTTTCTCTGATTGGTGAATAACATTGTGAGAAAAACGAACTTAATATTCAATTTTGCATTTAAATTGTATATGTTGTGAATAAAACTGATCTTGTAGAGGGAGTGTTAATGGCATCATTTTGGATATTCCAGTAGGGTTCTTTTCCCGCCTGGTGGCGAGACTTGGAGGTTGGTCATGTAGACATGAGTGGACTAGGTTACCTCAGTTATCTGCTGATCAGTGTCGAATAGCTGTACATCCGGGACATGATTTACTGATTGAGAAAGCTCTGTTTGCTCACGCCCAAATTGTAGTAAGTTAGGTTACTATAAAAATCACTCAAGTGTTAAGTTAATTCTATTTTCATTTGTTGTGGCTTGGAATATGATCCTCGTATGCCGTGCAAACCTCAAAGTCTGTTTTACTGAATAAAGGAAATCTGACGTTTCTTCTAATTTTTTGTTCGGAAAGACAGGAATTGAATTTCATTGTTCAAATGTGGATTTTTTTTTCTATTTGGAAAGAAGAACTTTAATCACTTATCGTAATTTATTTTATCATTGTAGATAGATAGAATAATGATAGATAAGTTCAAGGTAACAAGGTTAACAAAGTTTAGTGAACCTACTGTCATATGACTACAGTTAAGAACATATCGTAGATCTTAGATTACACTGAAGGAATATTTCAAAACGAAACGTTGAACGTTAGGACATTAGTTATGTGCATGCTGTGCCGTTGCTGTTGTGTGGAATGTGACCTGTTTCATTGACGTGAACAGATTACTTCATGAATACTCCAAAAACAGTTTCATTAGCGTCGCGATGCTTCGGCAAACCGAACCTGTGTGTAGTTATATTAACGCTGGACCTAGCATTAGAATGATTCCGTAAACGGTGTACTTATAAATTAGAAACATCTGTGCGATTCTTAATTATGAACGTCAAACACGCTGCTTAAAATATGTCATGTACATAAATTAGAAACATCTGTGCAATTCTTAATTACGAGAGTCAAACACACTGTTTAAAAGTATCTTATGTACATAAATTGGAAACATAATGAAAGTCCACGAACAGATTCAAAATCTAACATAACGACGTTTCGGTGAACCGAGCTTGAATAAAGCTAGTTATCAACAGCGAATCTAGAATTAAGTTATCGTAATGACATATTAATATTTAAATTACACAGTTATCTAATTCTTCTGTATTTATTTGTAGGTTACTGTAACTAGAGTTTTCAAACCTGACCATTCAGACTGGAGTGGAAAACCACCCTCAGTGCAAGTCTGTGAGAAAGTAAGTTAATTCTACAGGTCCACAGTTCGTATCCGAAGTTTCGAAATTCGAAGTTTTTTCGTGGAGTGTGGAGCGTCAGTATAACAGCTGACCCAGCTTCACACCCACTTGACCCACCTCACACAAACGTGTCAGTTGTGTCTCAGCGCTCCTACTGGTCACACGTGTGTCTGCTGTAAGCTGGTATTTTTTATTGCTTTTTTATTTTGTGACTTTGTGTTTAATTTCACTGTGAAAAGTAAAAAAAAAAAGAGCTGCAGAGACCCCTATAGGTAACAGTGAGAAAGAAAAGGAAACATTTGACGTCATCAATAACACAGAAAGTGGAGTTATTGCAGAAGTTTGATCGTGGCGTGTGTGTATGCGGCGTCTCACTGAAGAATATGGTGTCGGAAGTACCATTGTGTATGATTTAAAAAACATTTGTTCTTAAATCCGAAAAATTGTGGGCCTGTACCTTAATTCACAATATAATAAAATATGCGTATTTCGTTTTTATTTTTTGGCTATTTGATTCAGTTCTGACTTATAACAAAAAAAAAATCAATTGATCTGGGATAGGGCGCCATCTATAGGTGAATAATTACATGACGATGAATAATGATTATATACATGTGAACTGATTCACGTAAAGTTAAACTACAAAATAAACGTTTATATTGTACGTAATTTTAAAATCTCAACTGTACGTATACTGACTCTAAAGTACGAAGTTTGAGGGTTAATGTAAAAACAATTGAAATGGAGAATACTTCTCTTTCTCAGAAGTTAGTTAAGAAAACCATTTAAAATTTTATTTTTTTACACCCACCTGATTGGTTTACTTAATAATCATCCTGTACTTGAATTCTAACACTGTTGGATGCTTGAAAGAGTTAAATACATCGATAAATTAATTTGTTTTGTTTAAACAACATTTCATGTACTGTGCTTACTCTACAGATCGAATTTTAGTATTATATGCTTCCTTAAGCTTGCTACCAAGTTATAATTTCGTATATAAAAACTATTGTTTAAATCACATACATAGTGTGTATACAGACACTCCTATTGTACCTTATTAATGTGTTTGTTTGTTTTGAATTTTCGCGCAAAGCCACACGAGAGCTCTCAGCTCTAACCATCTCTAATTTAACAGTTCGAGACTAGAGAGAGGCAGCAAGTTATCGTCATCCACCGCCAACTCTTAGTGGGATGGACCGTCACATTATAACGCCCCCACAGCTGAAAGGGCGATCATATTTGGTGTGACGGGGATTTGAACTCGCGCCCCTCAGATTAGGAGTCAAGTGCCTTAACCACCTGACAAACCCAGACCTTTTATTAATATACTCTTCAAAAAAAGAAACGCAAAAGAGATATTTTTGTTATTTTAAAGAGAAATATATTTGTAATAACGTTACAAGCTCAGAGTATGTGATGTTACACGTGTTAAGGCACTGTTTGTCAGACCAAAATGACAATAAAAGTTGTGCACTTTGAAAACGGAAGAAAACATCGGATTTTTCGCCAAAATGCATGCGTGTCCAATAAATTTGTTTGAGAGATCTGTATGTTCTGCAAGTGCAACATGTGCAAAATCCCTATAAAAGTGACGGGTTCTCGGTTTCCGTAGCTCAGTGTTAAGCCACCGACACACAATACAGTTACACCAAGACTGACTGAAGCACAACGCAACAACGCCATTGGTCGCTTGGAAGCAGGCGAATCTCGATCAGATGTTGCCAGAGCTGTGAATGTCCACCCAAGCACCATCACAAGGCTATGGAATTGTCACCAACAACATGGATCAACTTGTGACCGTCCACGATGTGGCAAACCTTGCGTGACCACGCTCGCACAAGATCGCTACATCCGGTTACGTCACCTTCGGGATAGGACCACCACTGCAACGTCTACTGCCTCAACCATACCAGGGCTACGTAGGATTTTCGATCAGACCGTACGCAACCGTCGACGAGATTCTTAGGCCCCATGTGCAGCCCATCATGGTGAACGTCAACGACGTTTTCAACATGACAATGCCCGTCCTCACACAGCCCGACTCACCACTGTCTTCTTGAGACACCACAACATCAACGTTCTTCCCTGGCCCTCCAGATCACCAGATTTAAACCCCATCGAACATCTTTGGAACGAGTTGGACCGACGTCTGCGACGGCGACAACCTCAACCGCAGACTCTACCTCAGCTTGCAGCAGCTTTGCAGGCTGAGTGGACAGCCATTCCACAGGATGTGATTCGTCATCTCATCGCTTCCATGGGCAGGAGATGCCAAGAAGTTATTGATGCTCACGGGGGGCATACTCGTTATTGACGTTGAGTGACGTTAAACTTCACCTAGTGATCGTGGACTTCGCCTTTGCAGACTTTAGATGTTCAGCAGTGAATGTGCAAAGTTTCACACATGTCATACTGAACTATCCGGAATAAACTTGTAAACAATATGTCTCAAATTTTGCCTTTTGCGTTTTTTTTTTTTGAATAGTATATGTCTGCAGTGCGTTTCATAAATAAAATCCAATGTTTCTTTTCATTCCGAAGCAAACATGTCAAGTATACGAAATAAGAAAGAAATCTAAATTAGAAAAAATCTTTTCTTGTTTTATTTTGCCTTTTATCTTAACAACATTTCACAAATAGTGAAAACCAAATTCGTAATATTATTTCCATTTTGATACTGTTAAATGGTTAACAGGTTTTATTAAATCTTTGGTGAATGGTTAATCTCTCCCATTTTCTACCATTAAACGAACATAATTTGTTGTTTTCTATTGAGCATTTAATTTATTTTAGATATTTCTGTTCATAACCCTCCACAGCGGCTCAGTCGTAAAGATTGTAACGCTGAAGCCATCGTGGTCCTTTGCATTAATAACGAACAAACAAAGTTTTCTTTGCATATATCTGTTCGTTCAAACGTCATTGTTAAGTCACTTGTTGATTATGTATAACTCTTAACTGTTAATTATTTCACTACCTGAAATTATTATTAACTCATAGAATATTAACATAGGTGCGCCATCTTTTGGAAGCTGAGCTTGAAACATTGCGTAACAGCTGGTATAAACGTTTGTCCTTCAGTCTCTGCGTGTCATGTCCATGCAAGAAGACTTGTGTACAACACGGCATACCAGGATGTGTAGGTCATTCATGTCTTCATCTGCTACCACTCAGTGATTGCTTGGTCCAGAAGGTGAGAAAAATGGCCGACAGATTTACTTTATTGCTCTGTAGGCATACGTGACCAAGGAAATGTTTACTTCTTTGGATAACACCAAATCGTATTTCGCCCTTTCTATTGTTTCCCCTCCTTTTATGTGTTCATTGAGTTTTATAGTATTTTCCATATACTTAGGATTGTTGATGGAAGTTGTATTAGGAAATTAAGTACGTTTCGCTCACAACGCCGGTAACAATGTAACAGTTTTTCTGAAAAAAGAAATAAACAAATTATTCCAACATTGAGGACTTTGATGGATGGTTTGTCTTAACAATGGAGAAAAATAAGAAGTAATTGAGTTTAACTTTTCTTTACTTAATAATTCGATACAGTTTAATCTGATATCCGTTAAAAGTATTGCGGATACATATTTCATTTAAATATTAAGAAAAATATTTCGTAACTCGTTTAAAGTCTGTACGTTCCTTAAGTAACCCCGTACTAATGTTACTGTATGGGCACAAATTACCATTTTTTACAGATGAAAAAATGAAAACACAAAGTTCTTCTTTCTAAATATTCCTTTTTTCCAATTTCTGCAGACAATCCAGTGTGAATACAGAATTGTAAAAACAGACTTCATTCGAACATTTTTCCCATTTTCCTCGTTGAACGGTAAGTTAATATATCTTATTATATTATATTAATATATTATTAAAGTAGTAAAACTTGGAAATTAAAACATTATAAATACCGCTGGTATCGAAGCATGAATTTTAATATCAACTTCCCAACTTGCCAATGAATCACCGGGGGAGAGGTTATAAACAAAGCGTTTCTTTATTTCGATTTTTTAAATTTTTTATTGTTAAATAGAAAACTATACAATGAGTTATCTATTTTCAGCCTACCGCTGGTTATAAACCCCCCTCAGAGTTATCGTTGTACCACCGACTAACTTCTTTTGACTACAAGAAAGTTTATGACTCAACAACAAAGCATACACAAAAAAATTTCATAATGTAAAAACTTGTGCACATCAAGAAGGAAGCAAATAATATCTCTGTCTGCATTGTTTCTAGAACAATAGTTTCTTTTGACTATAAATATGGCACGTTGTTGCATTAACCACATGCAATATGAAGATTTGTAGCAAAAACATCGCTTAATCGCACAACAGTAATCATGTATTAAAATACTTACTTTTAAGAATACACCAGAGGAAAATTATTCGTTTTTTGCAATTCCTAAAGTTTCAAAATGTCAACAACGATTAGCCAGTTTTTGATGTGGTGAACGCCCATTCTGATGTGAGATTAGCCAGTTTTCGATGTGGTGAACACCCATTCTGATGTGACTTTTTATGAGGAAATTTCACGAGAAAAATTGGACTTCCTCCATCGACTGATTGAAAGAAATACTCTGAAGATAGGAGTATGGAGGAAAAACGCATAAAGAGAGAAACTGGTTTGAGAGCATATTTGTTGTTGTTCAATTTATATATATATATTTCATGTCGGTATTTTATACATGCATTATTTTTTTACCATTTCCAGTAAATTAGTTTGAATTTGGTTGAATATATATTTCTCCTTCATTATGGAAAAGACAATTGTCACAAAGCGTTCACTTCGGTAGCGTTATTTTCTTGCGCTCAGTACAATGACGGGGAACGGTGGCATCCAGTGTAAAAATATTTTCGTGGCTATTCAGTGAAGTTAATCGCTTTACTGCATTGGATGCACCCATTGCGTTGAAACTGAAACATTTTTGCCAACATGCTTTGCAGTCAGTTCTCTTGGCTTAAAAACAAACGTATTGCAATTTGGTTTATTGATATAAGACATAGAATGTCAAAAGACGGTTGTAAACTGCCCACTAGACAATCATATTGCGTATACACTCTGATCCAAGAAATTGTATTGACTGTACATTTTATATTTTTAATCACTATTTTAAAGACAGTTACTGTTGAACTGTTTCAACAGACATCTGTTAGTGTCAATGCTGGAAATCGATCACTTCGGTAGGCTTTGCTAAGTAGAACTTAAACTTGCAAACTATTTCTTTAAATAAATTTAAAGTACGTTTTTGTGAAACTGCTTCCTCAAAACAAAGAGTTTCACTTGAAATAAAATCGTGATCAGGTAATTATTTTAAAAAACTGAAATATATTTTACGTTATTTGAAGTATTAGAACAGTGGCTAGAAATCCAGCATATAGTTATTGAACTGACGTTGTAACGTTTCGAAACGGCTTGAATGGGCAATGAAAGGAACTTGTAATAAATGTACAACGTTTCGACAACGTAATTTAATCATCAGGTACCGTAAGTTTGTTGAAACGATGCACATCTGTAGTAAAATTTATTTCGCAACACATTCAAGACATTTCAAAAATTTATTTTCTAATAATGGTGTTTGTTTGTTTGATTTGAATTTCACGCAAAGCCACACGAGGGCTATCTGCCCTAGCCGTCCCTAATTTAGCAGTAAAAGACTAGAGGGAAGGCAGCTAGTCATCACCAGACTCTTGGGCTACTCTTTTATCAATGAACAGTGGGATTGACCGTCACATTATAACACACCCATAGACTGAAAGGGCGAGCAAGTTTGGTGCGACGAGGATTCGAACCCGCGGCCCTCAGATTACGATTCCAATGCCTTATCCACCTTGCCATGTCGGGTGCGTTCTTTAGTGTCTACTGACATTGTGTTTGTAAAAATAAAAAGGTGATGAGGCGTAACAAAACTAGGAATATTCAAACAAATAAAGCTAATACTTTTTTCTATTGGTATTTTAGGTTTCTCGATAATAAACGTATCAATCGATTCATTAAATTTGAGGGCTTATAATTCTAAAGTTTGGCGTTCGATCCTTTAGGTAAGCACTGAGCAAATAATCCGGTGTGTAATTTTTGCGTTTTCAAAGCAAACTCTTCAGTAATTTAAATGTAGTTTAAAGTTCGCGCATTTGTAGTTAATCACAAGGCTACACAATAGACTATCTCTGCTGTGTTCACCACTAGAACCTGGGTTTTGATACTGGAGGGCAAATATTTTAAATTATTTGTGTCATATCATAACAAATCACACAGTATTATATCACTCTCCTCAAAGTTCAAGGTTAGTATATCTTTTTTACTAATCTATGTAGTAGCAAGAGCGATCAGTATAGATTAATTTAAATAATTCATTGGATTATATATAGTTATTTAACATTTTAAAGAAAACTTATGTAAATATGGCCACTCGCTCATACAGCGGTGTGTCTACGGACTTACAACGCTACAATAAGGGGTTCGATTCCCCTCAGTCGATTCAGCAGATAGCCCGCTGTGGCCTTGCTATAAAAAAACACACACGTTTATTTAAATAAAACACAAATGGGAATTTTTGCATTAAAAACATTGATATAAACATCTACTTTAAATTAATTTTAAACTGCTCACTTAATTTAATCTTTTTATTTTATTTCAGACTGCGGAGCCTCAAGCTACGCTGACCTCCGCCATCTTCCTTTCAAGAATGAAGTGACGAAGTATCGTTGGGATTGTGACACCTATTATCAGAAAGAACATGACTGTATTAAAGTTGTCTCGAGTCTTCTCAATGATGTTAACTCGGGAAAAGACTGGCTTGCTTTAGCAAAGCGACTAGGTAGGAACAAAACTGTTTACAACCGGAGGAACACTCAGGAGAGTCCGTATCTCTTGCCATCCATTGTTGGTCATATTCGGCTCTCATAAAAAATATGTAAATGTGTCCGTATGTCCGTGGCTATCAATGGCCACGGATCATGTTTGGCAGGACAATGAGGAACAATATCCTAGATATGTCCACAAAATTTCATAAAAATTTGATCATTTTTGATTGAGTTATTGAGCAAAAGTAAAGTGAAAAATCGGTAGCCATCTTAACAGATATGGATTTCTTTTAATATTAGAAACTGTAAAAGCTTCTGTATGTTTTACACAAAAACTGTCGGTGATTTATTAGAGTCAATAAGCTGTTAAACAAAGTAGGTTAAAGAAAGAAAAAACGTTTATTATTATTATTTAAAAAAAAAACAGTACAACGTTTAGGCCAAACGTGAATCTTATGCAACATAGGCTTAGCCTGATTTAATGATTTGCGTGCTGCGCTGTGGATCAGATCACCTGCAGCTCGCGTTTCTTTACCGCTAAGAATAAAAAAAATTATTTCGTACATTGGTAGCGCAGTAACATAATAAAGTGACTCAAATCTCGCTATTCGGTCTCATAAGATTTTGTTGTGAGCGTTATTGACCAGGCTATCATTTCAAAATCAATATCCACCTGGTGTAGATAACCCTCAAGTAGCTCTGCACGAAATTCAGCAAAGTGAACGCAAGCCTATTTAATATTGTCAAAACTATGTTTTACTTTTTTGGTGTTATAATATATACAAAACACCTGGGAATAGCAACCATTGCTTCTATTTAGTCACTGACATACTAATAACTGAAGCAATATGTGACGACAAGAATATTAACCTTGATCTATGTAAAGTACGCTGTCTTATTGGTGTCACAGGTTGTTGTTAGAAACAGCTAGCCAAGCCACACAAGTCGTTGTGAGAAACAACTAACTGAATCACATAAGTCGTTGTGAGAAACAACTAACCAAGCCACAGAAGTCGTTGTGAGAAACAACTAACTGAATCACATAAGTCGTTGTGAGAAACAGCTAACCAAGCCACAGAAGTCGTTGTGAGAAACAACTAACCAAGCCACAGAAGTCGTTGTGAGAAACAACTAACAAAGCCACAGAAGTCGTTGTGAGAAACAACTAACTGAATCACATAAGTCGTTGTGAGAAATAGCTAACCAAGCCACAGAAGTCGTCGTGAGAAACAGCTGACCAAGCCACACAAGTCGTTGTGAGAAACAGCTAACCAAGCCACACAAGTCGTTGTGAGAAACAGCTAACCAAGCCACACAAGTCGTCGTGAGAAACAACTAATCAAGCCATACAAGAGAAACAACTTGAGTCATTTTGAGGGCTATTTTTCCTGAGTATCTTACACTTTTCTATTTTCACAAGTTGTGAAATCAGTTACGTAAATTGGTATGTAATTGTGGATATGGAGCACATGCGAAATAACCGTCTTTCATTGGACTAGAAAGGTTAGAAAGTTAAAAATGCCGTTTAAACCAATGAAACTAATTAAAAGATCTTTTTAAAAGTAAGCTATCACTGATCAAACACTCGCCTCTCTTCCGTATCTTGTTACATCGTGAGTTACTAACATAAAATTTAAGAGAGGATAAACTGTATAGAAAACAATGTTGTGATGAGCAAGGATACTAGCACGAAGGGAGGGTATTCTGGAGCTGTCTGACTAATAGATGCTCAGAGAAAGGTTCTTAAACGATGCCCTAAGGGTAACATAAAGTGAAACGGGGTGACATAAGAGTAACTGCAACATGGAGCAGCAGGTGAAGTGTTTCTAAAACATTAGCAGTGAAGGAATAAAATAAACTGAAATATAAGCAGTAGTAGGGTAAGGATAATGAGAATATGGGTAGTAGGGTAAGGATAATGAGAATATGAGTAGTAGGGTAAGGATAATGAGAATATGAGTAGTAGGGTAAGGATAATGAGAACATGAGTAGTAGGGTAAGGATAATGAGAATATGGGTAGTAGAAGTAGGATAATAAGAACATAAGTAGTAAAGTAGGGATAATGAGAATATAGGTAGTAGGGTAAGAATAATAAGAAACTATAGTAGTAGGAAGTAAGGATAATGAAATATAGGTAGTAGGAGGTAAGAATAATGAGAATATAGGTAGTAGAGTAGGAATAATGAGAAATATAGGTAGTAGGGTAGAATAATAAGAAACATAAGTAAGTAGGCAGAAGTAGAGATAATAAGAATATAGGTAGTAAAGTAGAATAATAAGAGAATATAGGTAGTAGGAGTAGGATAATAAAAAAATATAAGTAGTAGGAGTAGAATAATGAGAATATAGGTAGTAGGGATAGGGATAATAAGAATATAGGTAGTAGAAGGTAGGATAATGAGAAATATAGGTAGTAGGAGGGTAGGATAATGAGAATATAGGTAGTAGGGGTGGGATAATAACGAAAACATTAGTAAAGTAGGGGATAATGAGAATATGAGTAGTAAAATGGGACAATCAGAATATGAGTAGTAGGGTAAGGACAATCAAAATATGAGTAGTAGGGTGAGGACAATCAGAATATGAGTAGTAGGGTAAGGACAATCAAAATATGAGTAGTAGAATAAGGACAATCAGAATATGAGTAGTAGGTAAGGACAATCAAAATATGAGTAGTAGAGGATAGGAACAATCAGAATATGAGTAGTAGTAGGGTAAGGACAATCAGAATATGAGTAGTAGGGTAAGGACAATCAGAATATGAGTAGTAGGGTGAGGACAATCAAAATATGAGTAGTAGGGTAGGACAATCAGAATATGAGTAGTAGGGTAGGACAATCAGAATATGAGTAGTAGGGGTAGGACAATCAAAATATGAGTAGTAGGATAAGAACAATCAGAATATGAGTAGTAGAGGTAGGACAATCAGAATATGAGTAATAGGGTAGGACAAGCAGAATATGAGTAGTAGGGTAGGACAATCAGAATATGAGTAGTAGAGGTAGGACAATCAAAATATGAGTAGTAGGATGGAACAATCTGAATATGAGTAGTAGGATAAGGACAATCAGAATATGAGTAGTAGGGTTAGGACAATCTGAATATCAGTAGTAGGTAAGGAGAATCAAAATATGAGTAGTAGGATAAGGACAATCAGAATATGAGTAGTAGGGTAAGGACAATCAGAATATGAGTAGTAGGGTAAGGACAATCAAAATATGAGTAGTAGGGTAAGGACAATCAAAATATGAGTAGTAGAATAAGGACAATCAGAATATGAGTAGTAGGGTAAGGACAATCAGAATATGAGTAGTAGGGTGAGGACAATCAAAATATGAGTAGTAGGGTAAGGACAATCAGAATATGAGTAGTAGGGTAAGGACAATCAAAATATGAGTAGTAGGATAAGGACAATCAAAATATGAGTAGTAGGATAAGGACAATCAGAATGTGAGTAGTAGGGTGAGGACAATCTGAATATGAGTAGTAGGGTGAAGACAATCAAAATATGGGTGGTAGGGTAAGGACAATCAGAATATGAGTAGTAGGGTAAGGACAATCAGAATATGAGTAGTAGGATAAGGACAATCAGAATATGAGTAGTAGGGTAAGGACAATCAGAATATGAGTAGTAGGATAGGTAAGGACAATCAAAATATGAGTAGTAGGATAAGGACAATCAGAATATGAGTATTAGAATAAGGATAATCTGAATATGAGTAGTAGGGTTAGGACAATCAGAATATGAGTAGTAGGGTAAGGACAATCAGAATATGAGTAGTAGGGTGAGGACAATCAAAATATGAGTAGTAGGGTAAGGACAATCAGAATATGAGTAGTAGGGTAAGAACAATCAAAATATGAGTAGTAGGATAAGGACAATCAAAATATGAGTAGTAGGGTTAGGACAATCAAAATATGGGTGGTAGGGTAAGGACAATCAGAATATGAGTAGTAGGGTAAGAACAATCAAAATATGAGTAGTAGGATAAGGACAATCAAAATATGAGTAGTAGGGTAAGGACAATCAGAATATGAGTAGTAGGGTAAGGACAATCAGAATATGAGTAGTAGGGTAAGAACAATCAAAATATGAGTAGTAGGATAAGGACAATCAAAATATGAGTAGTAGGGTAAGGACAATCAGAATATGAGTAGTAGGGTAAGGACAATCAGAATATGAGTAGTAGGGTGAGGACAATCTGAATATGAGTAGTAGGGTGAGGACAATCAAAATATGGGTGGTAGGGTAAGGACAATCAGAATATGAGTAGTAGGGTAAGGACAATCAAAATATGAGTAGTAGGATAAGGACAATCAAAATGTGAGTAGTAGGTAAGGACAATCAAAATATGAGTAGTAGGATAAGGACAATCAGAATATGAGTAGTAGGTTAGGACAATCAAAATATGAGTAGTAGGTAAGGACAATCAGAATATGAGTAGTAGGTAAAGACAATCAAAATATGAGTAGTAGGATAAGGACAATCAGAATATGAGTAGTAGGGTAAGGACAATCAGAATATGAGTAGTAGGGTAAGGACAATCAAAATATGAGTAGTAGGATAAGGACAATCAGAATATGAGTAGTAGGTAAGGACAATCAGAATATGAGTAGTAGGGTGAGGACAATCAAAATATGAGTAGTAGGATAAGGACAATCAAAATATGGGTGGTAGGGTAAGGACAATCAGAATATGAGTAGTAGGGTAAGGACAATCAATATATGAGTAGTAGGATAAGGACAATCAAAATATGAGTAGTAGGTAAGGACAATCAAAATATGAGTAGTAGGATAAGGACAATCAGAATATGAGTAGTAGGGTTAGGACAATCAAAATATGGGTGGTAGGGTAAGGATAACTAAAATATGATAGAATGCCAGAAAGTGAAGAATAGTAGAGTGAACTTTGATCAAAACGAATATAGATGGCGCTAGGATTTGTTTTATTTATGTTTGTAATGTCTTCACAAGTCAAATAAATGCTATCTTCGCTAGTGGTCCCTAATTTTTAACTAACAACTTCTCGAACAACTTTAACCATATATCGTGATTTAACCGTTATTCTTACAACACATTCACAGTCATAAAGGCCGGAGCACGTTTTTATCGGCAACGAGAAGCGAACATTGGACTCTCAAATAAACAGTCTGGTATGTTAACTCATTGGCTATGTGTTTGGAGAATGTACTTGATAGGTAACATGTTTCAGTTTTTACTGTCAAAAATGATTGAAAATCGGGTTTTGATACCCATGGTGGACAGAGAAGGTATAACGTTAACAACAAAGAAACAAACAGTGAAAGGGTTAAAAGAGATTTAGAAATTCACAACTCTTTTTCCTTGCTAGATGGGCAATTTTCATATAAAAATATATTCCATATTTTGCAATTTCCATGTGTGTGTGTGTGTTTTCTTATAGCAAAGCCACATCGGACTATTTGCTGAGTCTACTGAGGGGAATTGAACCCCCTGATTTTAGCCTCATAAATCCGTAGACTTACTGCTGTACTAGAGGTAGAACTTGCAATTTCCCTGTAGAAGTTTCTTATTTTGCAAATATTCGTATTTAATAATCTCCATATAAAAATGTTTCATATTTTGCAATTTCCGTATAAAAGTTTCTTATTTTGCAATCTTTATATTTTACCATCTCCATCTAAAAGTATATTCCATATTGTGCAATTTCAATAAAGAAGTGTTTCTTATTTTGTGATATTCGTATTTTACAATCTCCATATAAAAATATATTCCATATTTTGCAATCTCCATATAAAAATATATTCCATATTTTGCAATCTCCTTATAAAAGGTGTTTTTTATTTTGTAATATTCGTATAAAAGTATATTTCATTTTCTTCAATTTCCGTTTACAAATGTACGTTTCGCCTTTTATGTTATTCTTGAGAAATTCATCTTTGTTAACGTTTTAATGCAACAAAACGTTTATTGTGAAGATTCGTAATGTATCAGTTGATATTCAGGTTACAGCGAACGAATAACCATGAAGTTCCAAGATGAAGTTAACCCAAGTCAGGCCATGATTGAAGATTGGTTAAAAAATAATGGCAGAACCCGCTACTGTGTGGAGCTACTGATGTATTATTTAAGTCAGATGGGGAGAGAAGACATATGCGAGAAAATTCAGGCGAATCTAGGTAATAACATGCATTTAATAAATAATTTGTTTCTAGAGTAAATGCGAGAATATAATAATATATTTATTTTATTATATGATTTTACATTAACTGTAACCTTAATTGTGTTACAACAGTGGATTGACACTGTGGTCATGCTCTTGCGTTTTTTGTGTGGAAGAAAAGATAATTTACTATTTTATTAACTCTGAAACTTCAGCTTTCAAGGGACCCGGCCTGGCAAGGTGGGTTAAGGCACTCGACTCGTAATATGATGGTCGCGGGTTCGAATCCACGTCACACCAACAAGCTCATCCTTTCTTTTAGCCGTGGGGGCGTTATAATGTGATGGTCAATCCCACTATTCGTTGGTAAAAGAGTAGCCCAAGAATTGGCGGTGGGTGGTGATGACTACCCGCCTTCCCTCTAGTCTTACACTACTAAATTAAGAACGGCTAGCGCATATAGCCCTTGAGTAGCTTTGCGCGAATTTCAAGCCAAAACAGAATATCAGTTTTCAAAATCTTGTAGCAGTACTCAAACAGTGTTTATTGTCATTGTTTTTCTCTCTTAATATGTAGTGTTATACAGTAAAATGATTACTTCTCAATGAAATAGATTGGTTGGGGTAGTCCAATTCTGTGTTCGTCAGGCATAACATAACTTGTTTTGAGGGTATGTTAAAGACATCGTGTATCGCAACCATATAGCAAACATTACGGAACTAAAGAGTAGGATAACAGATACCATCGCCACCATAACTTTCGTCAGGTTGCAGCGAACGTGGACTGAACTGGAATATCGGCTGATGTTATGAGAGCCATTAGTGGTGGACACTTATAAGTCTACTGACATGTCAGTGAGAACTGTTTGAGTTGCGCTACAAGATTTTGAAACTGCATGATTGTATTTCCCTAGTTATTAAAGTTTAAAATAATACAGACAGTTTTGGACCACAATGTAATTGATTACAAAACAACAAGGAGATCATTTTAATCCTTGTTATAATCAATTATAATCTAATCTAAAAATCCAAGCCAGTATTAAAGGAAAAGGACCGCAATATCGTATGTTAGTTGTTATCCATGTTAAATTATCAATTACAATATGAAATTATAATATAATCATAATTAGAATCAATAAAAACAGTTATAGTAGAACGTAGTAAGGAATAAAACATACACAATTTACCCTGTAATGGTAATGACCCACTACAAGTTTTCTGTAAAGATGTTGTTTGCCAGCATTTTCAACTTATAGAAACAGCAAGGTCTTTCCCAGCAACAGAAAAAGGACACTTGATACGTCCCATATATTCCTCTAACTGTAATTTCTTAGTGAACTAGTTAAACATGTATCCTTTGAAAACATTTTTTATCATATCGTGAAGTTTTTCACATATAACTCGGACAACATGTGATTTTCTAGTCCAAATGACTACAAGATTCAATTCAATATTTTACATCATCAACTCTGATGAAAAATACATTAAAATATTCTTTCTACATCAATAATTCGGCATTTTAAATACATTTAACACGTTTTGTTTAAGCCTAAGGACAAACAGTGAAGAGTGGTGGAGTTCACCAGCAACTGGTTTGATCAAGAGGGTTAGATTGAAAGAACAAAGAAACTTCACATAACAATCTTTTAATAATGTAGATTGTTTTTTTTTTTTGTATCAGAGCCAGAGATCCCTTGTCCGTCTGTGTTCATTAGTTACCAGTGGGATGCCCAAGAGTTAGTACTTGAACTTCGAAAGAGGTTGGAGCTTGCTGGCTACCCGTGTTGGATGGACGTTGGCCAGCTTGGAGGTGGAGATTCTCTTTATGGGAAGATTTATGAAGGCATTAGTGGAGCAAAGGTCGATTTGAATAAGTTGTTTTACCCTAAGTACACAGTTATTATTCAAAATGTATTCGAATTTAAAGTAAATTATTTTTCCTTAAACAGTGGATGAAGATCTAAATAGGTCGCGCTCATGAAATGTACATAATTATTTAAACTGTTAATTAAGACTGAAAGTTTCAAGTTGGGCAGATTATTTAGGATAACAATGTTATTTCAATGAAAGCCCATAAATCAGCTGTAGAACATCATATAGTGTCACAAGTGGGGATACCTCAGGGCTCAGTCTTAGGACCTTTGCTCTTTTTGATCTGCATGAATGACATAAATGAAGGAATGATCAATAAATTACTTAAAGCTGCAGATGATGTCGAGGTCTTGTGTGTTGCTGGCTGTGAAGAGGATGCTGCTGATTTACAAAAGGATTTATATCATCTAGTGAGTTAGACAAATAAATGGCAGATGGGTTTCAATAATGATAAACGCAAGACATTTAAATTATACTTATTATTTAAATGGGAATAGACTTGACAGTGCCATGAAGAAAGGGATCTTGATGCAATAGTTGATCAGTCTCTAAAGCCATCCAAACTATGGGCTTTGGCTATGTAGTTGGGCAAAAAAGGATTTTAAGTTGTAGCTAAAGAGGTTATAATATTGTTGTGTAGGTCGCTGGTTAGGCCATATTTGGAGTATTGTGTTCAGTCTTGGGCTCCTTACCTTTAGAAAAGACATTGAATTGTTGGTAAGAGTTCAGAGGAGGTTTACTAGAATAGTACCTGGGATAGAGGGATTGCCATAAAAGGAGAGGTTAAAATCTCTTAAATTGTTTTCTCTTGAAAAAAGAATAATTAGTGGGGTATGTGACTGAGGTGTTTAAGATTGTAAATGGAATTAATATTGTTGATGTGTCATCATTTTTCATATTTATCAGTGAAAATAGCAGGAGTATGGGACATAAATATAAATTTTGGTAAGGTGGAGTCATCTTCAACAAAGACAGTTTTATTTTTCTAACAGGATGGTTGGCCCTTGGAATGGATTGCCTTTGAAAGTTGTAGAGGTAGTTCATTTAAGTGAGTTTAAGAAAAAGATTGATAGCTATATGAAAGATAAGGGCTGACTTTAAGATTGATAGCTATATGAAAGATAAGGGCTAGCTTTAAGCTTGATAGCTATATAAAAGATACGGGCTGGCTTTAAGCTTGATAGCTGTATGAAAGATAAGGGCTGACTTTAAGATTGATAGCTATATGAAAGATAAGGGCTGACTTTAAGATTGATAGCTATATGAAAGATACGGGCTGACTTTAAGATTGATAGCTATATGAAAGATAAGGGCTGGCTTTAAGATTGATAGCTATATGAAAGATACGGGCTGGCTTTAAGATTGATAGCTATATGAAAGATAAGGGCTGGCTTTAAGATTGATAGCTATATGAAAGATAAGGGCTGGCTTTAAGATTGATAGCTATATGAAAGATAAGGGCTGGCTTTAACATTGATAGCTGTATGAAAGATACGGGCTGGCTTTAAGATTGATAGCTATATGAAAGATACGGGCTGGCTTTAAGATTGATAGCTATATGAAAGATAAGGGGTGGCTTTAAGATTGATAGCTATATGAAAGATAAGGGCTGGCTTTAAGATTGATAGCTATATGAAAAATAAGGGCTGGCTTTAAGATTGATAGCTATATGAAAGATAAGGGCTGGCTTTAAGATTGATAGCTATATGAAAGATAAGGGCTGGCTTTAAGATTGATAGCTATATGAAAGATAAGGGCTGGCTTTAAGATTGATAGCTATATGAAAGATAAGGGCTGGCTTTAAGATTGATAGCTATATGAAAGATAAGGGCTGGCTTTAAGATTGATAGCTATATGAAAGATAAGGGCTGGCTTTAAGATTGATAGCTATATGAAAGATAAGGGCTGGCTTTAAGATTGATAGCTGTATGAAAGATAAGGGCTGGCTTTAAGATTGATAGCTATATGAAAGATAAGGGCTGGCTTTAAGATTGATAGCTATATGAAAGATAAGGGCTGGCTTTAAGATTGATAGCTATATGAAAGATAAGGGCTGGCTTTAAGATTGATAGCTATATGAAAGATAAGGGCTGGCTTTAAGATTGATAGCTATATGAAAGATAAGGGCTGGCTTTAAGATTGATAGCTATATGAAAGATAAGGGCTGGCTTTAAGATTGATAGCTATATGAAAGATAAGGGCTGGCTTTAAGATTGATAGCTATATGAAAGATAAGGGCTGGCTTTAAGATTGATAGCTATATGAAAGATAAGGGCTGGCTTTAAGATTGATAGCTATATGAAAGATAAGGGCTGGCTTTAAGATTGATAGCTATATGAAAGATAAGGGCTGGCTTTAAGATTGATAGCTATATGAAAGATAAGGGCTGGCTTTAAGATTGATAGCTATATGAAAGATAAGGGCTGGCTTTAAGATTGATAGCTATATGAAAGATAAGGGCTGGCTTTAAGATTGATAGCTATATGAAAGATAAGGGCTGGCTTTAAGATTGATAGCTATATGAAAGATAAGGGCTGGCTTTAAGATTGATAGCTGTATGAAAGATAAGGGCTGGCTTTAAGATTGATAGCTATATGAAAGATAAGGGCTGGCTTTAAGATTGATAGCTATATGAAAGATAAGGGCTGGCTTTAAGATTGATAGCTATATGAAAGATAAGGGCTGGCTTTAAGATTGATAGCTATATGAAAGATAAGGGCTGGCTTTAAGATTGATAGCTATATGAAAGATAAGGGCTGGCTTTAAGATTGATAGCTATATGAAAGATAAGGGCTGGCTTTAAGATTGATAGCTATATGAAAGATAAGGGCTGGCTTTAAGATTGATAGCTGTATGAAAGATAAGGGCTGGCTTTAAGATTGATAGCTATATGAAAGATAAGGGCTGGCTTTAAGATTGATAGCTATATGAAAGATAAGGGCTGGCTTTAAGATTGATAGCTATATGAAAGATAAGGGCTGGCTTTAAGATTGATAGCTATATGAAAGATAAGGGCTGGCTTTAAGATTGATAGCTTTAAGATTGATAGCTTAATATGAAAGATAAGGGCTGGCTTTAAGATTGATAGCTAATATATGAAAGATAAGGGCTGGCTTTAAGATTGATAGCTATATGATAAGGGCTGGCTTTAAGATTGATAGCTATATGAAAGATATGGAAAGATAAGAAAGATAGCTTTAAGATTGATAGCTATATGAAAGATAAGGGCTGGCTTTAAGATTGATAGCTATATGAAAGATAAGGGCTGGCTTTAAGATTGATAGCTATATGAAAGATAAGGGCTGGCTTTAAGATTGATAGCTATATGAAAGATAAGGGCTGGCTTTAAGATTGATAGCTATATGAAAGATAAGGGCTGGCTTTAAGATTGATAGCTATATGAAAGATAAGGGCTGGCTTTAAGATTGATAGCTATATGAAAGATAAGGGCTGGCTTTAAGATTGATAGCTATATGAAAGATAAGGGCTGGCTTTAAGATTGATAGCTATATGAAAGATAAGGGCTGGCTTTAAGATTGATAGCTATATGAAAGATAAGGGCTGGCTTTAAGATTGATAGCTATATGAAAGATAAGGGCTGGCTTTAAGATTGATAGCTATATGAAAGATAAGGGCTGGCTTTAAGATTGATAGCTATATGAAAGATAAGGGCTGGCTTTAAGATTGATAGCTATATGAAAGATAAGGGCTGGCTTTAAGATTGATAGCTATATGAAAGATAAGGGCTGGCTTTAAGATTGATAGCTATATGAAAGATAAGGGCTGGCTTTAAGATTGATAGCTATATGAAAGATAAGGGCTGGCTTTAAGATTGATAGCTGTATGAAAGATAAGGGCTGGCTTTAAGATTGATAGCTATATGAAAGATAAGGGCTGGCTTTAAGATTGATAGCTGTATGAAAGATAAGGGCTGGCTTTAAGATTGATAGCTATATGAAAGATAAGGGCTGGCTTTAAGATTGATAGCTATATGAAAGATAAGGGCTGGCTTTAAGATTGATAGCTATATGAAAGATAAGGGCTGGCTATATGAAAGATAAGGGGTGGCTTTAAGATTGATAGCTATATGAAAGATAAGGGCTGGCTTTAAGATTGATAGCTATATGAAAGATAAGGGCTGGCTTTAAGATTGATAGCTATATGAAAGATAAGGGCTGGCTTTAAGATTGATAGCTATATGAAAGATAAGGGCTGGCTTTAAGATTGATAGCTATATGAAAGATAAGGGCTGGCTTTAAGATTGATAGCTATATGAAAGATATGAAAGATAAGGGCTGGCTTTAAGATTGATAGCTGTATATATGAAAGATAAGATAAGGGCTGGCTTTAAGATTGATAGCTATATGAAAGATAAGGGCTGGCTTTAAGATTGATAGCTGTATGAAAGATAAGGGCTGGCTTTAAGATTGATAGCTATATGAAAGATAAGGGCTGGCTTTAAGATTGATAGCTATATGAAAGATAAGGGCTGGCTTTAAGATTGATAGCTATATGAAAGATAAGGGCTGGCTTTAAGATTGATATATGAAAGATAAGGGCTGGCTTTAAGATTGATAGCTGTATGAAAGATAAGGGCTGGCTTTAAGATTGATAGCTATATGAAAGATAAGGGCTGGCTTTAAGATTGATAGCTATATGAAAGATAAGGGCTGGCTTTAAGATTGATAGCTATATGAAAGATAAGGGCTGGCTTTAAGATTGATAGCTGTATGAAAGATAAGGGCTGGCTTTAAGATTGATAGCTGTATGAAAGATAAGGGCTGGCTTTAAGATTGATAGCTATATGAAAGATAAGGGCTGGCTTTAAGATTGATAGCTATATGAAAGATAAGGGCTGGCTTTAAGATTGATAGCTATATGAAAGATAAGGGCTGGCTTTAAGATTGATAGCTATATGAAAGATAAGGGCTGGCTTTAAGATTGATAGCTATATGAAAGATAAGGGCTGGCTTTAAGATTGATAGCTATATGAAAGATAAGGGCTGGCTTTAAGATTGATAGCTGAAAGATATGAAAGATAAGGGCTGGCTTTAAGATTGATAGCTATATGAAAGATAAGGGCTGGCTTTAAGATTGATAGCTATATGAAAGATAAGGGCTGGCTTTAAGATTGATAGCTGTATGAAAGATAAGGGCTGGCTTTAAGATTGATAGCTATATGAAAGATAAGGGCTGGCTTTAAGATTGATAGCTATATGAAAGATAAGGGCTGGCTTTAAGATTGATAGCTATATGAAAGATAAGGGCTGGCTTTAAGATTGATAGCTATATGAAAGATAAGGGCTGGCTTTAAGATTGATAGCTATATGAAAGATAAGGGCTGGCTTTAAGATTGATAAGCTTTAAGATTGATAGCTATATGAAAGATAAGGGCTGGCTTTAAGATTGATAGCTATATGAAAGATAAGGGCTGGCTTTAAGATTGATAGCTATATGAAAGATAAGGGCTGGCTTTAAGATTGATAGCTATATGAAAGATAAGGGCTGGCTTTAAGATTGATAGCTATATGAAAGATAAGGGCTGGCTTTAAGATTGATAGCTATATGAAAGATAAGGGCTGGCTTTAAGATTGATAGCTATATGAAAGATAAGGGCTGGCTTTAAGATTGATAGCTATATGAAAGATAAGGGCTGGCTTTAAGATTGATAGCTATATGAAAGATAAGGGCTGGCTTTAAGATTGATAGCTGTATGAAAGATAAGGGCTGGCTTTAAGATTGATAGCTATATGAAAGATAAGGGCTGGCTTTAAGATTGATAGCTATATGAAAGATAAGGGCTGGCTTTAAGATTGATAGCTATATGAAAGATAAGGGCTGGCTTTAAGATTGATAGCTATATGAAAGATAAGGGCTGGCTTTAAGATTGATAGCTATATGAAAGATAAGGGCTGGCTTTAAGATTGATAGCTATATGAAAGATAAGGGCTGGCTTTAAGATTGATAGCTATATGAAAGATAAGGGCTGGCTTTAAGATTGATAGCTATATGAAAGATAAGGGCTGGCTTTAAGATTGATAGCTATATGAAAGATATGAAAGATAAGGGCTGGCTTTAAGATTGATAGCTATATGAAAGATAAGATTGATAGCTATATGAAAGATGGCTTTAAGATTGATAGCTATATGAAAGATAAGGGCTGGCTTTAAGATTGATAGCTATATGAAAGATAAGGGCTGGCTTTAAGATTGATAGCTATATGAAAGATAGCTTTAAGATTGATAGCTATATGAAAGATAAGGGCTGGCTTTAAGATTGATAGCTATATGAAAGATAAGGGCTGGCTTTAAGATTGATAGCTATATGAAAGATAAGGGCTGGCTTTAAGATTGATAGCTATATGAAAGAAGATTGTATGAAAGATAGGGCTGGCTTTAAGATTGATAGCTGCTTTATGAAAGATAAGGGCTGGCTTTAAGATTGATAGCTATATGAAAGATAAGGGCTGGCTTTAAGATTGATAGCTATATGAAAGATAAGGGCTGGCTTTAAGATTGATAGCTATATGAAAGATAAGGGCTGGCTTTAAGATTGATAGCTATATGAAAGATAAGGGCTGGCTTTAAGATTGATAGCTATATGAAAGATAAGGGCTGGCTTTAAGATTGATAGCTATATGAAAGATAAGGGCTGGCTTTAAGATTGATAGCTATATGAAAGATAAGGGCTGGCTTTAAGATTGATAGCTATATGAAAGATAATGAAAGATGATAGGGCTGGCTTTAAGATTGATAGCCTATATGAAAGATAAGGGCTGGCTTTAAGATTGATAGCTATATGAAAGATAAGGGCTGGCTTTAAGATTGATAGCTATATGAAAGATAAGGGCTGGCTTTAAGATTGATAGCTATATGAAAGATAAGGGCTGGCTTTAAGATTGATAGCTATATGAAAGATAAGGGCTGGCTTTAAGATTGATAGCTATATGAAAGATAAGGGCTGGCTTTAAGATTGATAGCTATATGAAAGATAAGGGCTGGCTTTAAGATTGATAGCTATATGAAAGATAAGGGCTGGCTTTAAGATTGATAGCTATATGAAAGATAAGGGCTGGCTTTAAGATTGATAGCTATATGAAAGATAAGGGCTGGCTTTAAGATTGATAGCTATATGAAAGATAAGGGCTGGCTTTAAGATTGATAGCTATATGAAAGATAAGGGCTGGCTTTAAGATTGATAGCTATATGAAAGATAAGGGCTGGCTTTAAGATTGATATGAAAGATAAGGGCTGGCTTTAAGATTGATAGCTATATGAAAGATAAGGGCTGGCTTTAAGATTGATAGCTATATGAAAGATAAGGGCTGGCTTTAAGATTGATAGCTATATGAAAGATAAGGGCTGGCTTTAAGATTGATAGCTATATGAAAGATAAGGGCTGGCTTTAAGATTGATAGCTATATGAAAGATAAGGGCTGGCTTTAAGATTGATAGCTATATGAAAGATAAGGGCTGGCTTTAAGATTGATAGCTATATGAAAGATAAGGGCTGGCTTTAAGATTGATAGCTATATGAAAGATAAGGGCTGGCTTTAAGATTGATAGCTATATGAAAGATAAGGGCTGGCTTTAAGATTGATAGCTGTATGAAAGATATGAAAGATAAGGGCTGGCTTTAAGATTGATAGCTATATGAAAGATAAGGGCTGGCTTTAAGATTGATAGCTATATGAAAGATAAGGGCTGGCTTTAAGATTGATAGCTATATGAAAGAGGGCTGGCTTTAAGATTGGCTATATGAAAGATAAGGGGCTTTAAGATTGATAGCTATATGAAAGAAAGATAAGGGCTGGCTGGCTTTAAGATATGAAAGATAGGGCTGGCTTTAAGATTGATAAGATAAGGGCTGGCTTTAAGATTGATAGCTATATGAAAGATAAGGGCTGGCTTTAAGATTGATGATATAAGGGCTGGCTATATGAAAGATAAGGGCTGGCTTTAAGATTGATAGCTATATGAAAGATAAGGGCTGGCTTTAAGATTGATAGCTATATGAAAGATAAGGGCTGGCTTTAAGATTGATAGCTATATGAAAGATAAGGGCTGGCTTTAAGATTGATAGCTATATGAAAGATAAGGGCTGGCTGATAGCTATATGAAAGATTAAGATTGATAGCTATATGAAAGATAAGGGCTGGCTTTAAGATTGATAGCTATATGAAAGATAAGGGCTGGCTTTAAGATTGATAGCTGTATGAAAGATAAGGGCTGGCTTTTTAAGATTGATAGCTGAAAGATATGAAAGATAAGGGCTGGCTTTAAGATTGATAGCTATATGAAAGATAAGGGCTGGCTTTAAGATTGATAGCTATATGAAAGATAAGGGCTGGCTTTAAGATTGATAGCTATATGAAAGATAAGGGCTGGCTTTAAGATTGATAGCTATATGAAAGATAAGGGCTGGCTTTAAGATTGATAGCTATATGAAAGATAAGGGCTGGCTTTAAGATTGATAGCTATATGAAAGATAAGGGCTGGCTTTAAGATTGATAGCTATATGAAAGATAAGGGCTGGCTTTAAGGCTGGCTTTAAGATTGATAGCTATATGAAAGATAAGGGCTGGCTTTAAGATTGATAGCTATATGAAAGATAAGGGCTGGCTTTAAGATTGATAGCTATATGAAAGATAAGGGCTGGCTTTAAGATTGATAGCTATATGAAAGATAAGGGCTGGCTTTAAGATTGATAGCTATATGAAAGATAAGGGCTGGCTTTAAGATTGATAGCTATATGAAAGATAAGGGCTGGCTTTAAGATTGATAGCTATATGAAAGATAAGGGCTGGCTTTAAGATTGATAGCTATATGAAAGATAAGGGCTGGCTTTAAGATTGATAGCTATATGAAAGATAAGGGCTGGCTGGCTTTAAGATTGATAGCTATATGAAAGATAAGGGCTGGCTTTAAGATTGATAGCTATATGAAAGATAAGGGCTGGCTTTAAGATTGATAGCTATATGAAAGATAAGGGCTGGCTTTAAGATTGATAGCTATATGAAAGATAAGGGCTGGCTTTAAGATTGATAGCTATATGAAAGATAAGGGCTGGCTTTAAGATTGATAGCTATATGAAAGATAAGGGCTGGCTTTAAGATTGATAGCTATATGAAAGATAAGGGCTGGCTTTAAGATTGATAGCTATATGAAAGATAAGGGCTGGCTTTAAGATTGATAACTATATGAAAGATAAGGGCTGGCTTTAAGATTGATAACTATATGAAAGATAAGGGCTGGCTTTAAGATTGATAGCTATATGAAAGATAAGGGCTGGCTTTAAGATTGATAACTATATGAAAGATACGGGCTGGCTTTAAGATTGATAGCTATATGAAAGATAAGGGCTGGCTTTAAGATTGATAGCTATATGAAAGATAAGGGCTGGCTTTAAGATTGATAACTATATGAAAGATAAGGGCTGGCTTTAAGATTGATAACTATATGAAAGATAAGGGCTGGCTTTAAGATTGATAGCTATATGAAAGATAAGGGCTGGCTTTAAGATTGATAACTATATGAAAGATACGGGCTGGCTTTAAGATTGATAGCTATATGAAAGATAAGGGCTGGCTTTAAGATTGATAACTATATGAAAGATAAGGGCTGGCTTTAAGATTGATAACTATATGAAAGATAAGGGCTGGCTTTAAGATTGATAACTATATGAAAGATAAGGGCTGGCTTTAAGATTGATAGCTATATGAAAGATAAGGGCTGGCTTTAAGATTGATAGCTGTATGAAAGATAAGGGCTGGCTTTAAGATTGATAACTATATGAAAGATAAGGGCTGGCTTTAAGATTGATAACTATATGAAAGATACGGGCTGGCTTTAAGATTGATAGCTATATGAAAGATAAGGGCTGGCTTTAAGATTGATAGCTGTATGAAAGATAAGGGCTGGCTTTAAGATTGATAGCTATATGAAAGATAAGGGCTGGCTTTAAGATTGATAACTATATGAAAGATAAGGGCTGGCTTTAAGATTGATAGCTGTATGAAAGATAAGGGCTGACTTTAAGATTGATAGCTGTATGAAAGATAAGGGCTGGCTTTAAGATTGATAGCTGTATGAAAGATAAGGGCTGACTTTAAGATTGATAGCTATATGAAAGATAAGGGCTGACTTTAAGATTGATAGCTGTATGAAAGATAAGGGCTGGCTTTAAGATTGATAGCTGTATGAAAGATAAGGGCTGACTTTAAGATTGATAGCTATATGAAAGATAAGGGCTGGCTTTAAGATTGATAGCTGTATGAAAGATAAGGGCTGGCTTTAAGATTGATAGCTGTATGAAAGATAAGGGCTGGCTTTAAGATTGATAGCTATATGAAAGATAAGGGCTGACTTTAAGATTGATAACTATATGAAAGATACGGGCTGGCTTTAAGATTGATAGCTATATGAAAGATAAGGGCTGACTTTAAGATTGATAACTATATGAAAGATAAGGGCTGGCTTTAAGATTGATAGCTATATGAAAGATAAGGGCTGGCTTTAAGATTGATAGCTATATGAAAGATAAGGGCTGGCTTTAAGATTGATAGCTATATGAAAGATAAGGGCTGGCTTTAAGATTGATAGCTATATGAAAGATAAGGGCTGGCTTTAAGATTGATAGCTGTATGAAAGATAAGGGCTGGCTTTAAGATTGATAGCTGTATGAAAGATAAGGGCTGGCTTTAAGATTGATAGCTATATGAAAGATAAGGGCTGGCTTTAAGATTGATAGCTATATGAAAGATAAGGGCTGGCTTTAAGATTGATAGCTGTATGAAAGATAAGGGCTGGCTTTAAGATTGATAGCTATATGAAAGATGAGGGCTGGCTTTAAGATTGATAGCTATATGAAAGATAAGGGCTGGCTTTAAGATTGATAGCTATATGAAAGATAAGGGCTGGCTTTAAGATTGATAGCTGTATGAAAGATAAGGGCTGGCTTTAAGATTGATAGCTATATGAAAGATAAGGGCTGGCTTTAAGATTGATAGCTATATGAAAGATAAGGGCTGGCTTTAAGATTGATAGCTATATGAAAGATAAGGGCTGGCTTTAAGATTGATAGCTATATGAAAGATAAGGGCTGGCTTTAAGATTGATAGCTATATGAAAGATACGGGCTGGCTTTAAGATTGATAGCTGTATGAAAGATAAGGGCTGGCTTTAAGATTGATAGCTATATGAAAGATACGGGCTGGCTTTAAGATTGATAGCTATATGAAAGATAAGGGCTGGCTTTAAGATTGATAGCTATATGAAAGATACAGGCTGGCTTTAAGATTGATAGCTATATGAAAGATACAGGCTGGCTTTAAGATTGATAGCTATATGAAAGATAAGGGCTGGCTTTAAGATTGATAGCTATATGAAAGATACGGGCTGGCTTTAAGATTGATAGCTATATGAAAGATAAGGGCTGGCTTTAAGATTGATAGCTATATGAAAGATACGGGCTGGCTTTAAGATTGATAGCTATATGAAAGATAAGGGCTGGCTTTAAGATTGATAGCTGTATGAAAGATAACGGCTGGCTTTAAGATTGATAGCTATATGAAAGATACGGGCTGGCTTTAAGATTGATAGCTATATGAAAGATAAGGGCTGGCTTTAAGATTGATAGCTATATGAAAGATACGGGCTGGCTTTAAGATTGATAGCTGTATGAAAGATAAAGGCTGGCTTTAAGATTGTTTAAAATTTATTAATTAATGATTTTAGTTAACTTAAGGAAGAAGGAACAGCCGAGATGAACCAATATTTTCCATGCAGTTCCAAAAGATTATTTTATGTTGTGTGCTTTAAAGATATGCTAATTGTATATAAATACCAAGCGATCGAGTCTGAAAAATGTACTTCACAATTTTCGGTGGGACTTCATTACATTACAAACAACCTTTTGGTTTTACTAAGTAAAATAAACGACAAAATATAATTTCGTATTAATTTCTGTTTAACGTTTCTACAACAGGTGGTGATTTGTTGTCTGACACCGCGATATGCAACGTCACCCATCTGTTCACGTGAGGTCAGTCTGGCCGATGTTTTAAGAAAACCAATTATACCTGTGATGATAGAGCCGACTCCATGGCCACCCCCAGGACCACTAGCTATAGTACTTAGTTCATTGGTGTATATAGATATGTGTGGTAAGAAAGACTTTTAATTGATAGGATTAAGGTGTATACATCAGAGTTACTGTTGGTTTATGCAGCAAAAAAAGGTATGTAAAGGTTGTGACCTTCGACAGAATCCTGACCTAACCGGCTTACGTTGACTTGTGTGGTTAAAACGGTTTGTCAATGTACTGACCTTCATGAGGACCACTCGATTTATTACCTTACTGATTGACGTTAACTTTGGGGGCAAGAAACGTTTGATAGATTCACTTATTTGTGGTGAAAGGCATGATGTGTTCTACCATGACTGCTTCTTGAGGTTCAGTAACAACTACTGTATTTAGGACAAGTTGATAAGATTATTTGAAGAGTCTTTAATGGATATTTATATACCCATTATTGATGACAACTACTTTCGATTTTTATAGTATGTTAATATTTTAAGTTCAGAAACCTATATTGTCAGACTAAATAAAATAAATTAGGTTTTATTCTCAGTTTAAAGGAAATTAAGGTTCAGCATTGAGAGCCACATCAGACTATTTGCTGTGTCTACCGAGGGGAATGGAACCCCTGATTTTAGCATTGTAAATCCGAAGACTCGTCGCTTTCCCATAAAATCAGAAAACAAAAAGCACTGATAGAGATATAGTTTTTAAAGGAAAGAAACGTTTTTTAAACTGTAGTGTTAAGGGATATTGATATATCCATTCGCTCCGCAGCGAAAATGGTTTTGCTGAATTTGTGGGGTTAATAGAGTTTCGGAGAAAGGTCGTAACTATTAATTAAACGAAATGTGTGAAAGTCCCCTGGGAACTGTAGTGTTTTGAGTGAGTTTTCTTTCTATGAAGCTCATCAGACCTTTGTGTACTTCACTTTTAGATTAATTTGATTCGGAACTGTTTGTTTGTTTTTGGAATTTCGCACAAAGCTACTCGAGGGCTATCTGTGCTAGCCGTCCCTAATTTAGCAGTGTAAGACTAGAGGGAAGGCAGCTAGTCATCATCACCACCCACCGCCAACTCTTGGGCTACTCTTTTACCGACGAATGGTGGGATTTACCGCCACATTATACGCACCCACGACTGGGAGGGCGAGCATGTTTCGCGCGACGCGGTCGCGAACCCGCGACCCTCGGATTACGAGTCGCACGCCTTACGCGTTTGGCCATGCCAGGCCTGATTAGGAACTGTCTGTCACGAATAAAAATGAAAGGACCAGTTTTTTTGTATTACGTTTTAGTTTTTTAGTCCAAATTTCTCAACATTTTAATAATGTTCAATAATGAATGTGCTAATAATTCTTCACTTGTAGATACATTAAATTAAAGTGTATTATAAGTGTCAGGTATTAAACACCGATATTGAAAGTTTAAAGACACTTCTAGCATAATGTTTCAATTTTTTCATGTGGTTTGTTTTTATTTTAATAACAATGATGTTTCATTGATATGTTTATCATTTACTAGAAACATTTAGTCCATGGCTTAAGATACATTTTTTTGGGGGAGCTATACATATGTTATGGAGCACAATCTTTAAAACGCAATTATGTAGAAAGTTACATTTGGTTTACGCAGCCTTAGAGTTCTGCTTATTTTATAATTCATTTAGTTTGTGGCCCGGCATGGCCAGGTGAATGAAGTAAGACGTTCGACTCGTAATCTGAGGGTCACGGGTTCGAATTCCCGTCGCACCAAACATGCTCGTCCTTTCAGCTATGGGGGCGTTTAATGTGACGGTCAATCCCATTATTCTTTTGCAAAAGTGTAGCTCAAGAGTTGGCTGTAGGTGGCGATGGCTAGTTGCCTTCCCTCTAGTCTTACAGTGCTAATTCAAGGACGGCTAGCGCAGATAGTCCTTGTGTAGCTTTGCGCGAAATTACAAACAAAAAGTTTGGCATCATATAGTAACAAATATAAAAAATAAAAACAATAGTGACAAAAGATGAACGAATCGTGTTTGTTTGTTTTTGACGTTTTGTTAATCCTTTGATTTTTTTAGTATTATTTTGTGTTGTATTATTTTTGCTTTTTATGAATTTCTACAAAATACTTCTTTAAAATAAAAAAACATGGATTGAAGGATAGAGTAGTTTTATTTAACAAGTGGAACAATGGTTAAAAACATGCATGTAATTTAATTAACAACTATTAATTAGTAACTCTACCATTTTAATTTTAACGGAAATGTGGTTCCGAGAAACATTAATTTCATATTTGAATTATTGCATTAATGATTAAATTCAGGTATTTTTGAACATTGTTTATATTATTTTAACTTAAAACAGGAGTTGGTGGACATGGTGGCAGTGGGAAACAGGCTGATTGGGAACAGAGATTTAATGAAATTATCGATAAGGTTTTTTCTTACGTTGCTAATGGAATGAACCAGAGGGCGCTACATGCGCAGGTAAAACCTTACACACCTTCACGAGCTGTGTTAGTTGAAGATTACTGGGCAGGATCTGTCACTGCGGAAGTTGGACCAACCAGCTCTGAGGTGGTAAGTTTAAAATGTGGTGGTTATAATATGTTAGATGTACTAAGAGGAAGTGGTTATATCTGTACCTGGCTTTCACTAGGTCAAAAGTAGGCCTAAAGACCCATATAGGTTTTCGTTCATTTGTAAACGTACGAGCGAATGTCCTGAAGTGGGATGTCGGTCGTGCAAGTTTGTTGCATAATAGGATAAAATGTTTATTAATATTCATCTCAACTGGCCAGCTTAATTACATTAGTGTAATATCTAAATAATATGTTTGTGTTTGTCTGTTCGGAACCTATCTCGCAAATTTCTGGATCAAACGTTACAAATCTTGTATCATTAAAAGTAGCTTTTGTATGAAGAATCTGAATTGCTTGTTGGTCTTTCACTTAAAAATCATCTGACCTACTTTTTGTTTAGTCAAGCTCTTTAAGGCAATAAGTATGCCTTACGATGACACAGCGTTATTGTCACTTCGTAACAACTGGCTTCGATTTCAACTTTCGTTTTTTTATTTGCAAAGTATTTCAAACAACACTTGATCAGCATGTAAGTTTCTTAAAATTGAACATTACACAAAATATAATTTCTATGGGATTCTTGACTTTTTATGTCTAAAATATACATGCAAAGTTCGTATAAAACTATATTCTTATCGTGTCGTAAACACAAATCAGACGTTTCTGCATCATCAGCTGTTTGCCTTCATTACAACTTTATATTTACTTTACTTTGAATAAGTTAGATCCATCTCGTTTCACATACTGCTATAAACAACTTTTCTCTTTTTTTTTTTAACCTTTTTTTTTTCGTTTTTTGTGAACTTATTTATTGGATAAAGTTACATCAACGGGAGTTTGCTTGTCTGAGCACGTGGAACTTTCTTTTAAATAGATCAGGATTTATCGATCTAACACATAATGCTTACAAGAAAGCGTAGCTTAAATGTCGCACCTGAAAATGATATAATAAGGAATATTCAAGCAAAGGTCATGAAAACCACCACAAATATTTTGCAGGAACGCAACTACTTTTCAGCGTATTATCTAACTTGTACTACTAGGTGTCCTGGAAATATAGGCCACACCCGAGAACTCCTCGAAAGTTTTTAGCAACCATGACTGGGGAAGCAGAGAGTGAAACAGTAGCAAAGAGAAAACTTGAAATAGCTATTAAACACGTACAAGTCGGTGTGTGTGTGTTTATAGTAACGTCTCATTAGCCTATCTGGTTGGTCCACCGACGGGAATCGATGCTAACGTTGTTATCAATAGACTTACCGCCTCTTCACCAGGAGGACTGTACATATTTGAAGCTGAGTAAAAGTAAAGGGTTTCAGTATCTCTCTGGGGCGTACCGAAGAATCCCTCGAAAGTTTCATAATGATAAGAGATTGAGAAATTTGAAGAAAGGTTCATCACGAACACGAGACACAAACCGCTTCACAATATGGAATGTTACCATGGCAACTCTGTGGATCATCTATAAATCTGAGGGCTTATAACGATAAAAATTATGCCTCGATATCAGCAGTGAGCATAGCACAAATAGCCCGTTGTGTAGGTTTGCTGTGTTACGTGCATTAGCTTTCCACTTAGCAACGGATTCATGGAGTCTCACCAAGTAGAACTTGTCAACCAAAGACCCGAATGTGGAGAATGGATAGAAAAAAAAACTTTTGAATGTGATGTAATTGGAAAACAGACAAATTCTTGCGGTTTAGAGTTGACATTTTATCCATCCAGAAAGTCTGTTTGTAGTTAAGTGCAAAGCTAAGCAAAGGGCTATCTGGTATCTATACCCGATTTTAGTGTTGTAAGTCCACAGACATTTCGCTGAGCCAATGAAAGACATATAGTATTAACTGTTTTTTCTTTCTCAACTGGGATTGATATGTTAATAAAAACTGTTCACTTCTACATTTTTAAACTCAAACCTAATCTGTACAAGATGAGTTAAGCCTAAGAGTGAACAAACGTTTTAAATTATGTTATGTCGTAACTTGCTTACTAATCTTCTATTTTCAGGAATCTCGGAGAAGGTTGGGAGAAACTGAGAGTTCTCTTTCATCTCTTACTTTCCGCGGAGGCGAGAGACTAGGTCGAAATGATACTCCGTTGGCGTGGCACCACCCTCGGGGACGGAACCGAATTACCCAGTGTTTAATATGTACAATAGTTTAGATTTCACTTTAAAGATAATTTCTTACAAACCGAACAGCACCTGTAGAAGATTTTTTTTCTGTTGTCGATGACATGGAAACACATTTAACATTCCACACATAATGTTTTTCAGAAGTCCAACTTCACAAGTTCCATTAGTTTCTGTGAAGTCCAAAAACAATTACTGAACAATTTTTTTTAGTGTCATACGTGAAACAAGTGCTGAAAAGTCAGCCAATGGTGAACAAAAAAGCTCTAAGTTTCAAATATAATTTCGTTATCTGTTGAAGCTTTATGGGGTATATAAGGTTGTAATTGTGCTGTTCTGGCTTTGGCAGAAATGTGGCATATAGTACTTCAATTTATTTAAAAGGTACAGCGCTGTTAGTATAACCGTAACATCTATACATTATATCAGTATCTAATATCTAACGTAACTATTCCTTTCACTATCTTGTAAACATTTATTATGAAAGCTAAGTTAGTTTGACGATGAAAAACTTATTTAATAAACATTGCCTCTCGTTGGTTCAGCAATAAGCAAGATGGCTTATGGGGATAATCAGGGTTCAGTCCATGCTCTGAACATAACGCAGATAACCTGTTGTACAGCTTTGCACCTGAACAAAATAATCGATAAATTACTTCGCGTCAGACAAAAGTACGAGTATTATAAATCCATTTCATAGACTGATTCATCTGTTATTCGCCACCTTCAAAGAAGCATTAGAACGCTTCTTATTAATAAGAGTTTTTATCCAAACTGTAAATTATCCATACTGATTTTATAATACGAACATGTTTTTGCTTTTGGAAAACTCTGTGACAGCCTTGACATTTTACCTCCTTAATTTAAAAATATCTGTTGTCGTTTCTTTTTAAAGATAGGGACATTAACCTTGGATTCTTTTGTGGCTTAGTTCAAATTTATATTTTTATTTTAACAATTTTTTTTTACGATTTTGGTATAATTTGGTTAATAAATATCCCTCCTCAAGTGACACAACTGTAAGTGTAGGCTAATAATGCTAAAACCTATGTTTCGATTCCCGTAGTGGGCAGAGCAGAAATAACCCATTACTCTAGTTTTGTGTTTAGCCATAAACAGATACGTATTTTATCCAAAAGTACAGCCATACAGTGATTATCATACAGTGACATATTTGTGAGTAACGTTATTGAACTGCTGACAACGATGTCCTGCACCAATGATCAGTAATTAAGTAAGAAGAGGTAAAAATGGAACATTGTTTCTGAAGTTCATCGTATTGTGTTTTATTTGTCAGATTACGTAACTGTAGCTAGGATTAGACTGTCTTCAATGGTGCCATTGGAAGGACATGACATATGACAACCGACAACTCGCTCGAATGCCATTTATTTATAAGTGGAACCAAAACATCAGAGATACAGTGACGCTGAGATGGCCTTCCACGGACATTGAATGACGTGGTCGTATTTCATCCGTTTTTGTACAGTTAATAAGATGAAATATAGAGCAAAACCCCTTGTGAGTTTTGGACAATTTAGGACGCTGGAGGCGGTGTAATGGTGTTGAGAATGTTTTTGTATAAGATATTGAGTTATATGTTTCCTTTAGAAAGGACGTATAACATCCAAAATATACCTGAACGTCGTAGTTATTCATCGTACATTTCCACCCCAATGGATAAGAATTCATCCAAGGCGGTAATTCAATCATTCATTGAGAAAGGCACCATCCCAAACCGGTTTGAAAGGCATGACAGTGAAGCCAGTCATCTTCTGTAAGAAGCACAGTTGCTGAACCTCATTCAATCAGTTCTTTAGAGTAAACTCGAACCTTGTGCTCTACAAAGTATCCCTTTTTAGATGTCATTTGCAAAATAACACCAAACAGTAAGTCTCGAGAAATAGACTTCATCGAAGAAGTTTTCTTGCAGAAGCTGTTGGAATCTGTGCAAGTGTAAGCTATTCTTCTGGAAGTCCTCATAAGGTGTCCAATCATGCTTGATATCTGTTAGGCTTGTTCTACGATCAGTAACACTTCACTCATTTGGTAGCTGTTAAGACTCCTCGTATGAATATATACATATATATTTATATTTTGAATTTCTATATATATACCTTTTGGTGTAATCTCTTCGAGTTTATTTAATATACAAATGTAAAAGTATTAAAAGCATCCAAAATTTGCATCAAAGCGTTTTTTGAAACAGAGGCACCATTGTGACGGGGTTTAGTTTATTGGAAATATTTAGTAGACTAATAAATCGCGAGGAAATGATTCATTTAAAATGTATAGAGGGCGCCAGTAAACTATGTAAAGATGTGTCGTGTTTACACTAAAGTAGGCATTCCAAATTCTCTTAGTATAAGATTTTAAATAAATTATTACTACGTGAAAAATCGTGTATCACAGTTGAAAATTATTACAGTGGTCGGAACAGTGATTGAAATTTAACGAATTTAATATGATATTTAAAAGATTCTATCACGTGTTAGGGTTTGTAACTCTGTGTGTGTGTCTGTATATGAAAAAGATTATGGTGTGGTAGGCTATGACCCTGAATTATGTTTTTGATGTATACTATATGGATGAGTCGATTTATAAATTTGGTTATAATGTTATATAGATTTCAGTCACAAGCATCTATCAAGTAAGCATTTTATTGTTTGTTGACTGGTCACCTTTCGTCTAGGGTAGGGCCCGGCATGGCCAAATGGGTTAAGGCGTTAGACTCGTAATCTGAGGGTCGCGGGTTCGAATCCCCGTCCCACCAAACATGCTCGCTCTTTCAGCCGTGAGAGCGTTATAATGTGAGGTAAATCCCACTATTCGTTGGTAAAAGAGTAGCCGAAGAGTTGGCGGTGAGTGGTGATGACTAGCTGCCTTCCCTCTAGTCTTACACTGCTAGATTATAGACAGCTAGCGCAGATAGCCCTCGTGTAGCTTTGCGCGAAGTTCCGAACAAAGACAAATTACGTGTTTACTTTTTATAATGTTATTGTTAAAAGCGTAGAAACCCGTTTTCAATAAAACTAGAAAAGCTTTAGCTGGTAAACGTTTGGAAAGTTGATGACACCGGCTTCTTCCAAATCCAAGATTAAATATAAGTTTCGGAAGATGAACCTCACTAGTTTAAAAGTTCCTACTAAAGAAGGGTATTAACAAGTGTGAAACACTAAACCTAACAGTACCATTCTAACTATTGATTTCCACACTTCAACGTAACATCGTAATGGTATTTTTGATTATGGAAAATGTGTGTTTTTCACGATTTTCTTTCATATTCAAAACTGATCTTTCTGTGATTTTGTTATTGTAGTTTGTCAGTGAAACTAAACTATTTGGAACTTAACAAGTATTCCAATACTTAGTTTTGACTAAGTGAAACGTTTTAATTTAGATGGAAAATTACTTAACCTTTAGTATATAAAAAGGTACAATTTAAGTTTGTTATGACTTTCAAATAATTTTAAAGCTTATTTCTCAGGTTGAAAGAAGTTAAAAGGATCAAAGAACCATCAGTTCTTGAAATTTCTCTCTTGAATCGTCACTATATGATAATTTTACTTACATAAATTATGCGAAAATTGTGACCGTACATTATTTGTACCACGTCTTTGAGTGGGCCAACTGTAAACTTATGGACTTACAACGCTGAAATTTATGGTTCGATTTTCCGTGGAATTTTTTTGTATTCGTGTGTTTGTGAACTGTTAAGTACTTGTGTCTTTTATATAATTTAATGATGTAAATAAAGATGTGTGAAACAATATATCTATTGGGAAAATTAATTATTTCTCTAATTGTTGAGACATATGTATTCAGAATGACACAAAGTGAAGGGATACGAAACTGGTCCCTCGCTATGATAGCGGTAAGTCTTCGGATTTACAATGCTAAAATCAGGGGTTCGATTCCCATCGGTGGACACAGCAGATAGCCCGATGGGGCTTTGCTATAACAAAATACACACATCACACTCAGAGTTCGTAACGTAAATCAAAGCCTGTTACAATATAAGTAGGACAACGTCACAAGAGGTAAGACAACTCAAAATGTTTTATATACTGTTATAAGAATTAAGAAAAGATATTAGATCAAACTATACACAGATCGTGTAGAAAGTCTGGCCAGCCTGGTGGTTAAGCCAATTCACTCGCAATTTGTGGATCGTGGGATCGAAAACCACACTTCTTCTTTCAGCTGTGGAGAGGAGTGATATCACGTGACAGCTGATAGTATCTGAAGAGCTGGTGAATGTTAACTAGCTGCATTCCATCTACTGTATGACAGATAGCCTCCCAGTAACACAGCGGTATGTATGCGGACTTGCACCGCTAGAAACTGGGTTTTAATACCCGTGGTGGGCAGAGCACAGACAGCCCATTGTTTAGTTCTGTGCTTAATTTCAAAAGAAACATCTGTCAAGTTAAGTGATTAATTATAGTATTTTAACTAAAGCTCCTAATTCTATATGAATCCAACCAACAACGTTAAAATTAGGGGTTCGATTCCCTTCGGTGGGCTCAGCAGATAGCCCGATGAGGCTTTGCTATAAGAAAACACACACACACACACACTCCAACCAACACTGTGGTCGCAAAATACCAGCCATTCATATATCGTATAAAATTACGTTATAACATCTTAACGGAAGTCGAGTTTTATGTATGACACCAATGTGAAAACAAACATATTTTTGTCTTATGACATCTTAACGGAAGTCGAGTTTTATGTATGACACCAATGTGAAAACAAACATATTTTTGTCTTATGACATCTTAACGGAAGTCGAGTTTTATGTATGACACCAATGTGAAAACAAACATATCTTTGAGTGAGGACCAAGTTTTTGAAATTCATCAAACTTTTTTTTGAAATAAATCGTTAATTATACAATGAGAAGGCTTCCGTGAACGTTTTGTTTCTGTGTGCTTGGATATTGGAGTATGTGCAGCATTCACAACAGCTTTAGTTAACAAATTTCCTTTCGGTTATTTGGAAACTTAAAACTGATCAAATTATCTGGACAGCCGCATAAAACGTGTTTGTTTCAGTATTTCGCGCAAAGCTATCCATGAACTACTCTCTTACTGTCAAATGTTCAGATTTGAAAGAAAATATATTCATTCATATGTGTTTGTTTGTTTTTTTAATTTCGCGCAAAGCCACACGAGGGCTATCTGCGCTAGCCGTCCCTAATTTTGCAGTGTAAGACTAGAGGGAAGGCAACTAGTCATCATCACCCACTGCCAACTCTTGGGGTAACTCTTTTACCAAAGAATAGTTGGATTGACCGTCACATTATAACGCCCCCACGGCTAAAAGGGCGAGCATGTTTGGTGGGACAGGGATTCGAATCCACGACCCTCAGCTTACGAACACCCTGACCACCTGGCCATGCTGGGCCCTTGTAATGGGACCATGGGGAATAGCATAGATTGTTTAGCGTTCGAAAATAGAGTTCATGTTTTATTGTGTGTTTGTCTTTCACTTCTACATTTCTCACCTACCCCAACTAAATTGGGTAAGACCCCCAATCCAACAATCCTTAAACTACTTCAAACCGAGTAGAGGGATTAGACATTTACCCCCCATAAACGTTTTAAGGCTCCAAAGTGTGGAGCGTGTTTTTTTTTCTTCTGTGAAACTCAATGCAAACTATAGCTCTCGGATTCGTAGTCCAATACATCACCCGACAGGCCACATTAGGTCCATTTCGGCAGTTTTATGTAGGTGAAAGTTACAAGTCAGCAAATCGTATCTGAAGTCGACACTGTCATCTACAGTTTTTAAATGAAAATTTAAGGACCAGACCCTCTTGCACTCCCACCATCTAACTTCATATTGATAGCGCACCGCGATAAACCAGATTTCGATACCCGTGGTGGGCAGAGCACAGATAACCCATTGTATAACTTTGTGCTTAACTTCAAACAAACAATCATATTGATAGAATCCCTGAAAACAGTAGGTATTTCTTTTCAGTATTGGTACCTTTATATACTTTTATTGAAATTTTAACGTTTATTGTGTTAAGAAACATATGAGCTCAGTTTTCTATCCTTTGAAGGGTACTACAGTTAGTAATAAAAATAAAACAAAATGAAGTTACTGGCCACAAGTGTTAAAACTGTGATCTGAAAATGTCACATAATAACAGTTTTTCTATTATACAACAAAATAAACTGGAAAACGTAAAATGTCTTTGAATACCCCTATTCCAGCAAACCCGTTGTTTTGATTGGTTATTTAAACATTTTATTTTGAAAACATGTGGAAAACTAAACCTTTCGCCACGCCTGTTTTAAAGTTATAACGAATTTATTATCATATACCTATTTTAATATCAATATTGCTTACGTTAAGTTTATACTGTACTTAGAAATATACAGAACTTATATTTTTAAATCTGTATTGTGAAACTTCCCCTTGTTCACTAAAGTTCTAAATGATTCTTGAATGTAAAAATCAACAATGCATTTGTTTACGTAAACAGTAGTGTATCATAAGTTTTGTTGTGCAGACTTAAATTTCTAGAAACTTTCCTCACGCCTATAAATGTAACCAAATAATAATACTAATAAGAATGCTAATACTAGGCCTAACTTATCCAAAGATGAGCGATTTTCTCTATGCACCCTAAAAACCCACAAGGACATCGTCATCAAACCAGCTGATAAAAGTGACGCTGTTGCAGTTTGGCATAAAGATCTCTATGGTCAAGAGGCTAACAAGCAACTAAGGGATTCCACCTGATAAAAGTGACGCTGTTGTAGTTTGGCATAAAGATCTGTATGGTCAAGAGGCTAACAAGCAACTAAGGGATTCCACCTGATAAAAGTGACGCTGTTGTAGTTTGGCATAAAGACCTCTATGGTCAAGAGGCTAACAAGCAACTAAGGGATTCCACCTTCTAGAAACATCTCCAAGACGTTGTTTTTCCCCGTTTTCAGAAACTCATCAAGACTGTATCGAAGAACGCCAAATCTAACCATCTTGTGACAAAAATCTTATACTTCAACACTACGGAATTGCTTTCTCCTACATACCACACGAAATTCACAAACCCGGGTATCCTGGACGCCCCATAGTCTCTGCCTGTAACTATCCCACTGACTTCGTCTTCCCTTATTTTAACAGTATTTTTCAACCCCAAGTAGAAATCTTCCTTACATAGCACTCATGTTCTTAATCAGGTTTGACTTTGTCACGTCTATTGATTACACTGGACATTTAATCTCTGTACACTGTTATACCACACAACGATGGAATGATTGCATTTAAACATTTTATTAACAAAAGAAGCAATTCACACTCCCATGCTGAGGCTGACTGACTTCTATCCGACTTTGAATACTCACATGGAAACGCATATAAACAGTTACAAGGTGTTGTCATGAAAACAAAATGGATCCATCCAATACAAACCATTTTGTTGGTTATGAAGAACTTTTTCTATTACCGTCACTCACAAACTTCCCACTATTTTATCACGTACATCGACGATACTCTGTTTTTTTGTTGTTGTTTTTTTACTGGACACAAAGACGAACTCGACCTTTTCGTTCATTATAGTGGAACTTACTACCAATTTATTTTTACTTCACAAATTCCTAATCATAAAGTTAACTATTCAGGCATAACTATTGACGTTTCTACATTTACATTTACTACCAGCATACGCTATAAACCCACCGACAACCAATTCATTCCTATTTACATATTAATTCATTCCATCCTTCTGAGCACATAAAAACTGTATTTCTGGTCAAATATCTGTAGTTTCTAGATTAATAAGCTTTTATCACAGTTATAGCTTCTGTAGTTTATAGTATGCTAATTGTAGTAAACCAACAATATATTAACTGTCTCTTGGGGGGTTGATTTATAAACATTTAGGGTGAGGTTTTCGAAAGTTTAGTTGGCAACAATATACGAAGATACCCGTGAAACATACATTGTTGATTCTGATATTTCAGAACCTTCTACACATTTAGAGGATAGGCAGGATTTCGCAATACACATTTGACAATATAAGTTGTAAAGGATTTCTAAATGTAAATTACTTATAATAACATCAATTTTAAAATAAATGTATAATAGTAAAACGTTAAAATATCGACATTTATTTAACTTCTAAATTTAAATTATTATTAACTCAGTTTCAGGCTATTTGAAAGTGCAATAGGTAACAAAGTTGAGCAAAAAAACCATGTGAACAGATATAAACCCGAACTGTCTTATTTTTATTCGTAAACTGATAATCGAAAAGAAATGTAAATGTAAATCAATCATTGAATTTCTTAAGAAATGTTATTTGCATTGTTAATTACATGAACCCCTCCACCCAGTGGTTTCGTGGCAAGTTTATGATATTACAATGCTAAATCTGAGGAGGTATTATATAATTATAAATCTTATCTTATGGAATCTATTTGTGTGAAAGAAAATGTTAGTTTATAAAAACTAACTGCTAGCTATATACTTGTTTGTTTGTTTGTTTTTTGAATTTTGCACAAAGCTACTAGAGGGCTATATGTGCTAGCCTCCCTCATTTAGCAGTGTAAGACTAGAGGGAAGGCAGCTAGTCATCACCACCCACCACCAACTCTTGGGCTACTCTTTTACCAACGAATAGTGGGATTGACCGTCACATTATAACGCCCCCACGGCTGAAAGGGCGAGCATGTTTGGTGCGACGGGGATGCGAACCCGCGACCCTCAGATTACGAGTCGCACACCTTAACCCACTTGGCCATGCCGAGCTATATACTCATCCTGATGAACCAGAAAGAAGTTTACATAACTATCTGGTTAGGTTAATTTAATATTTTGTTCGAATTATTATCTGGTAAAAGTTTACATTTTACTCTGTCTGTTTTATAACAGAGCTCTTGCCACATGTAAAAAAATTGAAGAACTGATTGATCAGAAAGTTTTTTTAGTTTATTTTAATTTCGCGAAATAGTCTGAGGGCTATCTGCTAGCTTCCCTAATAAGTGTTAAGACTCAAAACACATGGAAAGTTATATTGTAACCAACGAATAGTGGGTTTGACCGTACATTATAACGAAACGGCTTCAAATATTATCGTGTGTTTTTCTAATAGTAAAGCCATATCGAGATATCTGGTATATGTCCTCCAAGAGGAATCAAACTCCTGATTTTAGTGTTGTAAACTACCGTACAGCCATCCCTAACAGTGTAAGACTAGAGGGATCCAGCTAGTTTACCACTTATACCTTCTGTTAAACTGGATTGACCGTAATCATTATAACGCGAAACGGCATAAACATGCATGTTTTACTTTTGCTTATTGAACTCAGTAACTGAGATACATCATTACATGCATCGAGATTGTTTATATGTTTTAGAGGGAGTGAGTGGAGGCACGTGCCTTACCTGGAAAATAAGAAACATAATTATTTCTTTATTCATTCAGCGGATGTATCTACATTGCTTTCATCATTTCATAACTTCAAATTATTTTATCCTCCTGAAAAACTTTATTTCCTCTGGCAAAAAAAATTCTGTGGACGCTCATGGTTTTGCCGCATCTATATAAATATAATAGCGCTGTTTGTTTTATGTTAACGTAATTGCTTTGCAGGGTTTTGATGTATCTTCACGAAAATTGGTATGAAGGTTCACTTGGTACATGGAGAGATACATACAAATATTCAGTTTTGCGTTTTGCGGTTTTATGGACATTTTTGTGTTTTTTACCGCTATTCCGCCCTCTGTTGATAGAACATCACCAAATTCGGCATGGTGGTTTGTCGAGCACATGCAAAGATACGTGCAAACTTATGGTTTCACATTTTGTGCTTTGCAGTTCTAATGAGAATTTTTATCGTTTTTACAGTTACATGTAGAAGAAGCAACCTTTCATGTCCTAAGTTAACCTTTCATTAATTGTGGCGCAGATAGTCTAGTTGCTTTGCGTCATAAAATACCACCAATCATTAACTGTGAATTTACATAACTTCTGTCTGGGACTCTGGCACTACAGCTAATTTGAAAAATATTTTTTCAAAACTAGGATGACTTTTCTTATTCTTAAAAACACGTCGGTGTAAAAGAAGTTAATATCCAATTTCTACTTTTGACTATTTAATAGGAACGTTCGGTAGAAATTAAGTTGTTTTGATCAGAAATATTTAGGAGTGACCTACTTGACGTGAGAACTTAAAAGCATGTACTAGAACTTTTGAACAAACATCACTTTTTTACTTTAAATAAAACCAACTTAGTAAAACTGCGAATTCAATGTACAAACTCAGATATGAGTCTGATTCTTGCAGTATGGAATAGTGCTTGATGAAGTATTATATTTACTATAATTTTACCGTGTTTAATATCGTCATGAGCTTAAAGTTATTTAAAAAATAAAAAACTGATGACAAATTTTAGAGTTTTTAGAAAAACACCTACTCTTCAGATCGTCAAGATCGAGACTTGATAAAGATCAAAATGAAAACGAAGATTACGGTATGATGGAGCCTAATTGAAAGATAGTTAAGATTGAAATTTTATGAAACGTTAGTTGAAAACATAGCCAATGGAAGGATATGATGAAGCAATACTGAAAACAAAGATTAAGGCCTAATGATGGGTCACCTGTAGATTAAGGGATGATGGAGCACTATCTGAACACAAAGGTAAAGGGCCGATGTTGGTTTAGCTGAAAGTGTCTACAGGGCGTGATGAAGCATTAGTTCAAATTGTGAACAAAATGAAGACTTAATGAAAGAATGACTAAAAGCGTTTCATGTTAAGAAGCATATGCAATTTTAGTGAACATCTCTAATTACAAATTATTTTTTTCAATCTCCCCAACAAAAATAAGACACAGGAAGAAAATAATTGGATGATGAAACAGTAGATTGTTGAAATTATTCATGTTTTTATGAATCAAAATTAATATGTATATATATATAATTATTATCATAACGTTATTTTATTACCAAAATAAATGTTTAGAAATTTTATACAATGATAATTCAAAAAGACTCAGCGCTTTCATATTTAGAAAATTGTGTCTGACGCAACAATATGGTGGTGAGTATGAAAATTTGGTAAAGTGTAGTAACTGGTGTTATTGAAATGAAATATTTAAAAGAATTAGTTATTAGATTAAAGTACACCATTTCTAATTCTTATAATGTTTCACCTCTTTAAAGAAAAACTGAGCATAACTTAAATTGACAGTCGTTTTATTTTGACTTACGCTTGTAAAACAAAAATACCACAAATTTAGTAATGAATACTAATAGTATTAATAATATTACTAATAGTAATAACACACTAATTAGTTGTACTGTGCACCGTGTGGTTTTAATTGTAAAATATAATATTGTAACGTAAGTGTAACTTATTTCATTGTTTGGTAGTACTACTAGGAATAATTATATGATTAAGGCTAATACTAATAGTAGTGTTATTACCCCAGTATAGTATTGAATCAGATTAGTTTGGTGTTGATAGTGCAGTTTCTAAAACGTGAGTTTTAATAAGAGAATTATTAATAATATTAGACTACATCTACAACTGTTTTATAATGTTTATAATGATTAAATGCCAAGAAATAAAAAATAACCTTAACTTACTGGTTAATTAGTAAGATGGTGTGACATGTTATTAGCACAGTGAAAAGGAAAATGAAATGTACATTTTATTTATACAAATTGAATGATTGAAATTGTCTTGTGTGTTATTATTGTTGTCAAACATTAAACATCTGTGATGGATAATATTTTGATAATTTTGACAATATATCTACCATGGAATACTAAAAACTAATGTTTTACTTTAATAATAAAATCAGAACATACCAACATTAGATACATTCTTAAAACTTTTTTGTGGCCATTTTTACTAACTTTTGGTAGGTGAAATAGATGACAAAACTTCATGAGCTACTAAATCAACCAATAACAAATTGTCACAGTAATTATTTACATGGATGATGTAAGAAGACAAATTATTTTTCCTTATTTTGGTGTATATGTAGATTGTAAATATTCATGAAAAATTACAAATATCATTAGACATTAGATATAATGATTTCTACTAAACACTTCAAAGTAGCAGTTTTTTTTAAAGGAATTATGATGGGATGTTTGGTTTATTTACACAAAACTAAATTATTTCTTAGGGCCATAAACCTCACCCATAAGTTAATTTAAATGTTCTATAACACCAGAATGAAAGTCGCCAGATGAAATCTTTCCCTATTGAAAAAATTCTGATTTAAAAATAACCCTGAGCTCTGAAAGTGAACTAATGACATCAACAGTGTTTGTTTTTTTCAAGGGATGCACAAACACTGCTCTTTAGTAATTATTCTTCTTGTTTTGCCTTAAATATACTCTTGTATCATGGGTCTGAGATTTCTTATTGGATTTTCACAGCATACCAAAGGAATGCATGCATGTTTATGATTCCAATGATCTGTCATTTATGAGCCACAACCATCCTGTTTGGTCTTTTGCATTTTCTTGTTTATTTCATGGCATTATTATACAACTTAATTGATCATTACCGAGACCAACACATTTTATTCTAAATCTTTATGTGTGATGCTAAATTCATTTTACAGTCGACTTTTATTTGGATGGTTGTGAGTCCTTATGCTCTTGCTACATACATTTTGTCAACCTGGCTTTATTATACTGTTGAATAGTGTAGGATCTGTTGTGTATTAAACCCTTCTCAGCCAGTTTAACCTTTATAATGATTTTCAGTTTGTATGTCTGAGGTTATGATGCTGTATGTTGTCTAGTAACAAAATACATTTTTCTAAATTTTTATTATATTAAGTTGAAACAGTCTGATTACAATAGAAGTTAATAGTTCTGTAATTTTTTACTTTATCTTTTTTTATTCCTTTGAAAATAAGGTATTATGTTAGCAGTCATTGAATCTTCACAGATTTCATATTATCTAGAAACTAATTTTCTTTCAGTGCTTTTTAGTACATTACACTTGGATAAGTAACTGTACTCTCCTGAAGTTATCTGTTTTGACAAAAAACAAGCTTTTCCTTCCCGTAGTTGAACAAAATGAACAAGCTAGGTATTTATTTATCTTTACTGTTCTGTAGATAGAGAGGAATTGTTTATTTTGTATAGAAGTACTGAAGAGATGAGTGCTCAAGTCTTTCATTTCCTTCTTCTTTCAACACTAATTTTCCTTGTGGTTGTTTTGGTTATGAAACACTGTTCTGTGATACAGTTGCTATTGCAAGACACTTATATTTGTTTCTAATAGTACACCGAGTTCTGTGTTTATCTTCTCTTTATATACTTTCTAAAGTGCATCAACTATGCAAGGGTGAAAGTTATAGGCAAGATTTATTTGACTGAGCAAATAATCTAAGCAAAGGAATGCTTGCCACAGTTGCACCATTTATGACCTGGATGCAGGGCTCAAATTAGGGATTTGGGGTACTGTATTAGATTTTATGAATTCTTGTATACTTGTATCTTGCATTAAAAGAACTATATATTGACACGAACATGTTTCTGGATGCTTTACTGTGATTATATCATACCTTACTAGCATTCAAACCATACAAATATGGTAGTGTTAGCATGTTAATTGATAGTGTGTCACGTTCACTTTGGTATTTTTCTTAGCTCTGCTATTTAGTTCACAATTATAGATGTATTCTGCATTCATCATAAATTCTTATAAACTGCCTGATACGGCTAGGTGGTTAGGGTGCTTGACTCACAATCTGAGAACAGCGGGTTCGAATCCCCACCCCACCAAATATATTTCCTCTTTTGGCTTTGGGGTCATTACAATGTTATGGTCAATCCCACTATTCAGTGGTAAAAGAGTAGCCCAGGAGTTGGCAGTGAGTGGTGATGACTAGTTGGCTTCACTCTGGTCTTTAGTCCTTCTAAGTTAGGGACGGCTAGCACAGATAGCCCTCTGTAGCTTTTACAAAATTTAAGACAAACCTTGGAAATACTTTAAAACCTGAACCTGAGTTATAAAATGTATGAATAATAAAACTTTCAAAGTTAAAGATGAAACAGAAGCTGTATTTCTTTTTTATCTTTGTTGAGAAAAAAAACAACAGAAAAATTAGTATCGAGACCAAAAGCAGAAAGATTATACACAGTACATACTTTCCTCAGTTTTCAACCATTTACTTACTAAACACATTTCGGTGTGGCATCTGTTTCTTGGGTATCTGAAAAACATGTTACAAAAGGGCTGTGTATCATCACTTCCTGTGTGATAAGCAGTTGAATACACGAGTTTAATGGAATTATGTAAATTAATCTAGAGCTGTAGCCATGTGATAGTTGAATTCTGTTTGCTAACACTAGAGTTTGTTATTTCTAACAAAACAACAAGTGTATGATAAGAATGATCTGTAACTATGTTATAAACAATATTCATCAATTTTTCATGCAATAGAAGATTGGACTGCAGTTCAAAGCCAGTTTAGAAAACCTGACAAATTTGAGGCCAGATGGAGATGACTTTCGATGGTACTTCAAGGTTTGTTGAAATACGAATTAGAAAAAAACTCTGTTGCTTGAAAGCTTACAGATTAAATTGTTAACAGTGTTAATTTAACCTTTATTCTGTTTATTAAGCCTGTGAGCTGCATGTTTTTAATTATTATGTTCAGTGTTTATCTAAACGGCTTAAATCCATTATTACTAGATATTTCTTAACACCTTTTCTGTTCCCTCATTGTAAAAGTAAGTGATCCAGGAATAAATATATTGAGATTTTGTAACTTGTTATTTAACTAGATGAACAATGGAGCTTAATTTGTGTTTTAAGAGCATCATGTGTTCAATGAATCAAGCTGATAAAATTAGAAAAAAACTACATTTACATTTCAAATAATGATTTTATACTAACATTTCAATATTAAAGGTTCATTAGGTCTATTACAAAAAAAACACTACAATACTTTTACACAGTAGTAGTGAAGGAAATATGTAAAATTATGATACACACACTAAAAATGCTGCAATGAGCATTATTGTGCCTTAATTTAAAATGATACAGAGAGTGACATTGGGTTAGATATATCCATCTTTATAGTAACATCTGATATAGGTAAAATTTGTCATGCTGGGTTAACAACTAGTCTGAACCTAAAATAAAAATTACATACATTTATTTAACTTAAGATAAAAAGGTAAAAATGAATAGAAGTTTGACATTGGAAAATAAAATGTTTGGTTACCATGGTTCCCTCTGCAAACCATTTGCTTTTTTTGGCTTTTGTACAGAACAAGCCACAGAGCATTACCAGAAACATTCATGTTTTTGTATTGGAATGCCACAACTTAACGCTCTAAAGGGGTTGCCTCAGGAGAAGAAAGGTTGTTAACTTCTATTGTGATGGAGAAATGAGATCCATCATTCTGTTCCCCTGATGAAATTTTGTTTCACTGGGGCAGGTTGTTTTTAAGACATAGTTGTCCTAAATATCGGACTTTCTAAATAATTCATGTGTATTCAAGAAAAGAGACATGTACAGAGAATTTTTTAATTCATCTGCCAAATTAACCTTAATGCATGTACAGTTACAACAGAAAGTGTTCATACTCCTGCATTCTGAGTGGATTTTTTTGCTCATAACTTAAAAAGTATCACAATTAGGCTAATAGAAGTATAATATATTATAAACATTATACTAACACACATCTACATAAATTTTTATGTAAATTAAACGACAAATAATCTGTTTATAAACAAATAACCAAAAATAGGAGGAGCAGAAAGTGTTCATACATTTCAGAATGTCTGAAAAACTGATATTCCCATAAAAAATTTGTTTAATTTGGTGAATAAACTACATTATACCATTCCAGAACCAGACACTGGGTTCATAAGTATTGGAATTTAGCCAGCAAAAAATGTACTTCCGGAAATTTAGCATCATCTTCGTCATTATCTGTTTGGTCATCATGGCGAACAGGAAACAACTGTCCAGTGATTTAAAAATTCGAATTATTGTAAAATACAAGTCTCGTGTGTCTCTTTTCAGTATTGCTACACAACTTAACGTGCCGAAATCTACTGTTCAAAGCATAATTGCCAAGTTTAAGCTTACAGGATCAACTGCTAACTTCCCTTGTTCTGGACTCCCCACCAAAATTCCAGAGAGAACCAAGAGGAAGGTTCTCAGAGAAGTTACTAGGAACCCTCGTTTAATACGTAATGGCATAAAGAAACTGGTGAGGGAAACTAGGGTTGAAGTAAGCACCTCTACAGTTACAAACATGTTGCACTCTTCTGGGTTCAAAGCATGCCGTCCTCGTAGAACTCGATATTTAAAGCCCGTTCATTTAGAAGAATGATTGAGGTATGCAATAAAGCATGCAGATAAACCCTTTACCAATTGGAAGAGTATTCTTTGATCAGAAGAGACTACAATCGAGCTTTTCAGCCACGATGATGTTCACTATATTTTCCATAAGAAGGGGGAACGAAATCTTCCAAAGAACACCGTCCCTATATTTAAACATGGAGGTGACAGTTTATTTGTCATTCAGTTTACAAAAAAATTTATGTAAATGTGTGCTAGTATAATATAATACACTCTACTTTCATTGTCCTAATCATGATACTTTTTAAGTTATGAGGAAAAAACTACTCACGACACATGGGTACGAACACTTTCTGTCGTAACTGTATCTTCAATAATTTCATCTGTGATCTTGTTTCTTGTGTTTATAGGATAACCACATAATAGATTACTCAGTAGGTGTCATACATCTGTGTAGCACATTCTTAGATTGTTGCCTTAGAGATTACACAGCCCTAAACGTTCCATCATGTTTGACGCAGATACTTTGTTCTTTTTACTTGCTATAACAAAATACTTCTTGGATAACTTTTCACGTTTTTTCACTCCCTTCTCTCCATTTCAACTGAGATGCAATGAGAACAAATTTCAGAACTATTTTTCCAATACTCATTGTCATCCTTAAGACATGATAGATACCACTATATAACAAAATTTTTACTTCTTGTTCCTGGGCAGAAAGTGTTATTTCCCAATTGCTTATGCCTAAAGTAAATGGAAAAGACCTATTTTTCTCTTCAAACTTTGCTTTTGTGACCTGGAAGTGTATAACGAAAACATGATGGGAGACAAAATTTGGGGGCTGATACGTGAAAGTGATTTACATTACAGTCGTAAATCTCAAAAAACTACTCACTTCTAAACATTTTTGTATCACTTTAGTATAAATACATGTAAATCTTGATTCATATGTTGTTTTATTCAGACCTTATGTAAATTAAAATGTGCAAATTTGCCCGTTTTTACATAGAAAATAGGTTAATTTCTAAATTTCATTATCTAGGTCACAGAAGCAAAGTTTGAAGGGAATAATGGCCATTTCCTGTACTTTTACAACATAAGCAATTAAGAAATAACACATACTATCCAGGAACAAAATTTGTGTTACATAGTGTAATGTATGTGACTATAGCACCCAAATGCATTGGATGATATATCAAACAAAATTTCCATGTCAATGTTAAACTCTACATCCCTCTAGTTTTATTATCTAGCTATTTTTAACTTATATTGAGTGGATGGAAATTTCATGTAGGGATATGAGTGGTCCAAGACTGTTTGATTGTATGCCATGTGCATGGTATTGCAGTGTCTCTCACACCTATGCTCTGTTTGTCTCTTGTAATTGTTTTTCAGTCTTTTCAAAAGTTTCAATGAGGTGAGTTTTTTTTTGTGTGTGTGTCTTAGTCCTTATCTGTTTACCTCTGAACCATTCTCATATGGCTAGTCTCTGCCTTGCTAGGTACTTCTGTTGTTTTGGTGCATCTTGAGAAGTGTTCTTCCTATTAAAGGTTTGCAAGATACCAAAGAACACTTTGTGAACATATTTACCCACTGAGTGTATAATTGAGTACCCATTGCCATATCTATTTTGTTGCAAAGTCTGTCATTTGTAACAAAAGGTCTAGATCTTTGTGTCATCCCAGGGGTGCTTCTAATTCATTTCTCTTTTATGTATCTTTCATCTCAACCACTCTTCTAAAAGATAGAATGTCCCAATGTCAACTGATCTCAGAACTGCTGGTTGTGTTTAATGAACTTACTCACATTTTAGTTAAACTTTAATAACTCTAATTTATGTTTTAGAATGGGTGTTTGTAAAAGCCTATTTTCTGTTCTGTGGTTGAGTAAGTGTCACCTGTTAATAATACAGCTTGACCATTGTACAGGTTATTCATTTCTTCAAAGCCATGATTTTGAGTGAGTGTCAGTGCTTAAATATGCATTATACATAGATGTAAGTATATATATAGCCTTGTTTCTTAAAATTGTTTAAATTTTTAGCATATTATCACTGAAGACCACTGTCTTTTCCTATTAACTATATACCATTTTACTAACCTGCTACTTAGCAACGACTCTGCAGTAAAGCTTCCTTTAGACCAACTTCCTTCAAACTATACCTTGTGATGTTTACCCTGATTTTCTTATGCAATGGTTTGGTTGTATAACTTACAAAAATGGCAAACAAAAGGTTAAAAAGTCTTGGAGCTGCACTAGGTGGCGTTGCTGTAATTCAAGTTACTTTAGCCTTTCTCTCTTGAATAAAGCCACTGACTTATAAAATCCTAACTGTAAACATTTATTTACATCAGGTTTGTGTTTATGTTTTGTTTAATGGTACCAATTTTCACTTTGCAAATTAGATTATTAGTCATAATTGGATTTGGATGTGATAGTAGTCTCTCTCTTTAACTTTTCTAAACACTGCTGCAAGGTTATGTGCTTCAATGGATAGCACTGAAAACGTCCTTTGTTGAAATTTTATCTTTTTTGACTCTACCTTTAACAGTCTCAGTCTCACCATGTAAATATATTTTATTTGGAAAGAGGTGTCATGTATCCTTTCAACTGCTGGTTAGGTTTGCAAGGGATTTTTTGAAATTTCTAAGCAAGGTTTGTTTTTAAGATATGCAATTTATGACTGTCTATCACATTATTGCAGGTCTAGAACATTTAGAGAACAAAAAGTAATTAATGTAGAGGTACTTCTTTAACCCACAAATGACAATCTTAATTGCAGACTACACTAAAACAAAATGTATGCTTTGTATTCAGAAGACTTGAAGGTTAATCTAATATCTCGAGAAATACCAACTTCAATTTGCTTTTTTTACTTGAACATGAAATTGTAAATTATTGATATTGTGTGATTGTATTTGTTTATTAAACAAACAAAGCATGATTTTAGTAAGTTATATTTGACAGTAGTGCTGGAGCTAGTGTAACTAGAGATACTGTGTTTATTAATTTGATGTCTTGAGGTTTTTATTAGAAGAAGTATATATAACAGTATCTCAACTACTTGTCCACCATATTCACTGCCAGTGATGTATATTGATAAATATCAGAGTCCATCAGGCTAGCTGGGATACAATATTAAATATCAGAATCTATCAGGCTAGCTGGGATACAATATTAAATATCAGAGTCTATCAGGCTAGCTGGGATACAATATTAAATATCAGAATCTATCAGGCTAGCTGGGATACAATATGTTGGAGGTCATTTATGCTGTTTATTAGAAAAATAATTTTTATGGCATGGATACCCTTCCTTTACAAAAAACAAAACAAAACTGGTAAAGTATGATTATAATAAATTGTAATTGATTGTAAATGGTATTTTAACCAACACCACTGATGTTAAGCTAGTTACTTGGCCTTCATTATATACAGTTAGGGTGGAAATATTCCCTTATAGGTACTCTTTATATATTATTAGTCTGTGACTTTAACCTGTTATTGTGTTTCCATAGCTAAAGTGTATGAACTGCGGAGAAGCATCAGATAAATGGCAGTATGTGGTAATGGTGGTAAGTTACTACAATTATTTGCATGTTATTATGGTTTTGAACTTCGTATTTAGTACTTTGTGTGTTTTATATATCATTATAAACATATAATTTAAAAAAAAATCTTGAAATCACATTTTTGAAGTTTTAAATTTGTCTCTTTTGTTAGAATTTTGTTGTTCTAATTTTTGTTGTTTCTACAGTGTAATACTGCTTGTTAAATAGTTTTGCTGAATAATTCTCATGGGTATTATGTGTAGTGTTTACACTTATTATTACTGTATATAAGTTTTCCAGTCATCTTAGTAACTGTATGTAAGGTGTATGGTTGCCGTAGTAAGTATATCTAAAGTTTGTGGCTGCCTTAAGTGTATTTAAGGTTCATGTTTGTCTTTGTAACTGTATGTAGCATGTGTGGTTGTCCTGGGTACTTTCTGTAAGACATATCTTTGTTTTTGTAACTGTATATAAAGTTGTGGCTGTCCTGGGTACTTTCTGTAAGACATATCTTTGTTTTTGTAACTGTACATAAAGTTGTGGTTGTCCTGGGTACTTTCTGTAAGACATATCTTTGTTTTTGTAACTGTATATAAAGTTGTGGCTGTCCTGGGTACTTTCTGTAAGACATATCTTTGTTTTTGTAACTGTACATAAAGTTGTGGTTGTCCTGGGTACTTTCTGTAAGACATATCTTTGTTTTTGTAACTGTATATAAAGTTGTGGTTGTCCTGGGTACTTTCTGTAAGACATATCTTTGTTTTTGTAACTGTATGTGGCGTGTGTGGTTGTCTTATGAAGGTGTATTTTTTAATTTGTGACTTATGTGATTGGTTGTCTCTGTAATTGCACATAAGTGACATATTTATCTTGGTAACTGTATGCAGTGTGTGCAGTTGTCTTATTAAGGTGTATGTTTGTTTTAATAACTGTGTGCAAGATGCATGTTTGACTTAGTAACTGTGTAAGGTGGGTGGCTGTCTCTATAACTGCACGTAAGGCATATGTTTGTCTTGGTAACTGTATGCAAGGTGTGTGTTTAACTTTGTAAGTATGAAGGTTAGATTGTTGTTATTTTATGGATATTGAGTGGTATAACAATTGTTTTTTACACAGTATCCCCATACTTGAAAAATGCACCAATCTAAACCAGACTTCAACTTATCAACTGTTTATGTTTTATCTCACTTTTGTAAATCAATCATTACACATTGCAAGTACATACATTTTTATATTCATGTCACTGACTTCTTCCACAATATTACGAGGGTAAACATAAACAGACTCACTACAGCAAATGTGATAGAGATGAAAAGTGTTTGTGCAGGTTATTTGGTCTACGTAAGTGATAAACTGTGTTTCTGACATGTGTAAAATAACATGATTTAATTCATAATATACAAAAACATCACACACTGGTTATGTTGTTCAGTTTACATATATAATGAAATTGGAACAACCACACAAGAATGTGACATATGAAACACCGTGTCCTCTTCCTTCAAACTTAGGAAAAACCTGTAAAGTTCTGAGTAATTTCATTTTTTTATCAATTAAACTCTGCTTTGAAAAATTAGTATTCTGACTTCATTTGAAAATAATAAGGCTGATTAGAAACTGTTAAAAATAAAATATTTAAATAATTAGTCATGCTAATTTATAAGTCAGTAATTTAGTTATGCATACTTGTTTGTGTGTCAGATTAACCTATTAATAAAAGGATAATATTCTTCATCGACAGTACACATTTAGCAATTTGAAAAAAAAAGGAAAAACATGAAACATTATTAAAAAGTAAATGTTTATTATACATATATATACACATGTATAGAACCACACCAGTCTTGAACTAGTTTATATATATATATATATATTACAATTCATAATAACCCAAACTCAAAAGTATTTTGTTAGTCCTAGGTAACACAATGGGGATTTTTACACACTTTGTTGTTATAGTTTCTTAGAAGTGTGTACTGCCTCACTTTGGTTTGAAATGTTTCTTGTTATACATAAATTCATATTCATTCTTACATAACAAAAATGAACGTTTCTCTTTAATCCTGGTATAGGTCATAATTTTAATTAATGTAATGTTGAGAATTATTATTACATTTTTAATCTTATGTGAAGGGTTGAGTAGAAAATGAAGTTTTTACATGTAATGTTTGTGTATAAACTTGATATTCAGTAAATGTATCATCATTATAAATTTAAGTTTTGAACTTAATACGAGTTTTGGAAGTTAAGATATTACAAGAAAAACTAGATAACTTGTACACTCTAGACTTATGGAGTAATTGTTTTTTTCATACTTAGGAGAAGGTTCCAATGAAAGGAAGCCGAGGTGAAGCTAATCTAGTCAGTAAATGCAAACTGTGTGGAAGAGAAAATTCTATTGGTAAGAAAGACCTAAAATCTTATAAACAGGGGCCCAACATGGCTGGGTGGTTAGGGCACTTAACTCACAATCAGAAGGTTGTGGGTTTGAATCCCTGTCACACCAAACATGTTTGTCATTTCAGCCATGGATGTGTTATAATGTGATGATTAGTTTTACTGTTTGTTGGTAAAAGAGTAGCCCAAAATTTTGCAGTGGGTGGTGATGACTATCCACCTTTCCTCCTCTTGTCTTACACTGCTAAGTTAGGGACGGCTAGTGCAGGTAACCCTTGTGTAACTTTCACAAAGTTTAAAAACCAAACAAGCAAATTTATTAACTGAAACCTTTCTTCCTTGTACTCTTAAAATAATTTTTAATAAGGCAAAAATAATGATTTTCAAGTTAACACACTAATACCAAAATAAAAATTGCATGTGTGTCAACTTTTATTATAATGCAATTAAACTTCACCATTGTGATCTATTTAACTTCTGTTTCCTCTACAATTATGTATTACTATTTAATAAGTTATTTTTAAATATCATTAAACACCATCTGATTTCTTCTGATTTTTTTATTTTTAATAGAAATCTTCTCACTAGTCTAAACTATGGAATATCTATCTGTGTATCTAACATGAAAACCACACCTCACTAGTCTAAACTATGGAAGATCTGTGTGTATCTAACATGAAAACCACACCTCACTAGTCTAAACTATGGAAGATCTGTTTGTATCTAACATGAAAACCACACCTCACTAGTGTAAACTATGGAAGATCTGTGTGTATCTAACATGAAAACCACACCTCACTAGTCTAAACTATGGAAGATCTGTGTCTATCTAACATGAAAACCACACCTCACTAGTCTAAACTATGCAAGATCTGTTTGTATCTAACATGAAAACCACACCTCACTAGTCTTAACTGTGGAAGATCTGTGTGTATCTAACATGAAAACCACACCTCACTAGTCTTAATTGTGGAAGATCTGTGTGTATCTAACATGAAAACCACACTTCACTAGTCTTAACTGTGGAAGATCTGTGTGTATCTAACGTGAAAACCACACCTCACTAGTCTAAACTATGGAAGATCTGTGTGTATCTAACGTGAAAACCACACCTCACTAGTCTAAACTATGGAAGATCTGTTTGTATCTAACGTGAAAAACAAACTTCACTAGTCTTAACTGTGGAAGATCTGTGTGTATCTAACATGAAAACCACACCTCACTAGTCTAAACTATGGAAGATCTGTGTGTATCTAACGTGAAAATCACACCTCACTAGTCTAAACTATGGAAGATCTGTGTGTATCTAACATGAAAACCACACCTCACTAGTCTAAACTATGGAAGATCTGTGTGTATCTAACATGAAAACCACACCTCACTAGTCTAAACTATGGAAGATCTGTGTGTATCTAACATGAAAACCACACCTCACTAGTCTTAATTGTGGAAGATCTGTGTGTATCTAACGTGAAAACCACACCTCACTAGTGTCAACTATGCAAGATCTGTTTGTATCTAACATGAAAACCACACCTCACTAGTCTTAACTGTGGAAGATCTGTGTGTATTTAACATGAAAACCACACCTCACTAGTCTTAATTGTGGAAGATCTGTGTGTATCTAACATGAAAACCACACCTCACTAGTCTTAACTGTGGAAGATCTGTGTGTATCTAACATGCAAACCACACCTCACTAGTCTAAACTATGGAAGATCTGTTTGTATCTAACATGAAAACCACACTTCACTAGTCTTAACTGTGGAAGATCTGTGTGTATCTAACATGAAAACCACACCTCACTAGTCTAAACTATGGAAGATCTGTTTGTATCTAACGTGAAAACCACACCTTACTAGTCTTAACTGTGGAAGATCTGTGTGTATCTAACATGAAAACCACACCTCACTAGTGTAAACTATGGAAGATCTGTTTGTATCTAACATGAAAACCACACCTCACTAGTCTCAACTATGGAAGATCTGTTTGTATCTAACATGAAAACCACACCTCACTAGTCTTAACTGTGGAAGATCTGTGTGTATCTAACATGAAAACCACACCTCACTAGTCTTAACTGTGGAAGATCTGTGTGTATCTAACGTGAGAACCACACCTCACTAGTCTAAACTATGGAAGATCTGTTTGTATCTAACGTGAAAACCACACTTCACTAGTCTTAACTGTGGAAGATCTGTGTGTATCTAACATGAAAACCACACCTCACTAGTCTTAATTGTGGAAGATCTGTGTGTATCTAACATGAAAACCACACCTCACTAGTCTTAACTGTGGAAGATCTGTGTGTATCTAACGTGAGAACCACACCTCACTAGTCTAAACTATGGAAGATCTGTTTGTATCTAATGTGAAAACCACACTTCACTAGTCTTAACTGTGGAAGATCTGTGTGTATCTAACATGAAAACCACACCTCACTAGTCTTAATTGTGGAAGATCTGTGTGTATCTAACGTGAAAACCACACCTCACTAGTCTTAACTGTGGAAGATCTGTGTGTATCTAACGTGAAAACCACACCTCACTCATCAGAAGTTTTCAAAATATGACTCATTCCATTAGTGAGAAGAAACTAAATCAAAATATTTGTTTAGTAATATAATTTAAATAAAAGTTTAGACATGTTGTATAAACTCTAAGCTCATAGTGATTGTCTTCCTGTATATTCATCTATATGCTTTAATTACCTCAACAAGTACTGTTTATTGTGGTTAACAAGCACATTAAACAGGTACAAAGTGACCAATAATTATTTTCTAACAGCTACTTTCTCCTACAAATGATATTCTAAAAATTAATAATTAAGTTTTAAAAAGGAGTAAAATTTGTTTTTTTAAGATTTCATGTCCAGAAACATTTTCTTTGATAAGCTGCATTATTTTTAATAAATGGCTGAAATATACAATGTTTATACTGTTTCCAGTATATCAGTTGGTTCAGAAATTCTTCTGTGCTTATGCAGTGAATGGAAATATTTTTTAATGTTGAATTATTCCAAAATAATATCTTCATTTTTAATTTGATATATTTACCACTGGATATATTTTTTTTTGTTTTAAAGAAAATGTATCTCATGCAAATAAGTGAACTTTAAGAAATTCTTCATTCATAATTTTAACACATATAGTGGCTCGGTGGTAAGCTGTTAGGCTTATAATACTAAAAGTTAGGGTTTAACCCTGTGTGTACAAAACACTAAAAAATCACTGTGTAGATGTGAACTTAAAAAGCAAAACATATAATTTTATATTTATTCACAGAAACTGATATAAACTTTTTTTCCAATTCCAGAAATATTAAAAGACTCAATTAAAAGTTACACTGCAGATGACAGCAACCAGTTTAAGACGATTATAATTTTTGACTGTCGAGGTTTAGAACCTATAGATTTTTCTCCTCGGGTGAGTAATTTTTCATTTATAGTTTCTTGTTTTTTTTTTCTGTTTTTACACCTCTCCATGGTGCATCACCCCTCTTTATGATGTATTTGTTGTAAATGATATTCAGTAACTTATTCAATTCTGCAATTTTATGATGTATAATGTCTGAGCTGGTAAAACAATTGATCAGTGGTTTTTGGTAACATTACATTTTAATGGAATAGATAATTATTTCAATAAATATTCATATTTCATTTCTACCATTGTGTTTTGCACACTACTGTTGATGACCTTGTTTGTTTTCAGTTTCAGAGGTCATTAAATCAACTACTTTACAATATGTAAAGCCTCAGTGGAAATAATAATATCAGTTATTTATAAGGTGTTAAGTATTGTGGTGTTAAATTGCCTGAGTAAACCAATGTTTTTGATCAGTAGATTTTATGTAAAAAAAACAACTTGTAATGAACAGCTTTTGAAGTGCAGCTGCTTAGTAAGTGTAAACTGTTCAGGAAGAGATATAGTATTAATAAGCTAAAAGTCTCTAAATTGATAAAATATATATACACTTACATTGTTTTAAAATTGATTTTTGTATATGAACTTGTGAAATTACAAAAATTTGTATTTGCTTTTGAACAGTTTCATCTAGTGGAAGTCAAAAACAAACTAATAAGTTTCGTAATTAATATATATACAATCACCGTGTAAATGTTCAAAAACAAACTGTAATAAGTTTCGTAATTAATATATATATACGATCATTGTGTAAATGTTCAAAAACAAACTGTAATAAGTTTCGTAATTAATATATATACGATCATTGTGTAAATGTTCAAAAACAAACTGTAATAAGTTTCGTAATTAATATGTATACGATCATTGTGTAAATGTTCAAAAACAAACTGTAATAAGTTTCGTAATTAATATATATACAATCACCGTGTAAATGTTCAAAAACAAACTGTAATAAGTTTCATAATTAATATATATACAATCACCGTGTAAATGTTCAAAACAAACTGTAATAAGTTTTGTAATTAATATATATACAATCACCGTGTAAGTGTTCAAAAACAAACTGTAATAAGTTTCGTAATTAATATATATACAATCAGCGTGTAAATGTTCAAAAACAAACTGTAATAAGTTTCATAATTAATATATATACGATCACCGTGTAAATGTTCAAAAATAAACTGTAATAAGTTTCGTAATTAATATATATACAATCACCGTGTAAATGTTCAAAAACAAACTGTAATAAGTTTCGTAATTAATATATATACAATCACCGTGTAAGTGTTCAAAAACAAACTGTAATAAGTTTCGTAATTAATATATATACGATCACCGTGTAAATGTTCAAAAACAAACTGTAATAAGTTTCGTAATTAATATATATACGATCACCGTGTAAATGTTCAAAAACAAACTGTAATAAGTTTCGTAATTAATATATATACAATCAGCGTGTAAATGTTCAAAAACAAACTGTAATAAGTTTCGTAATTAATATATATACGATCACCGTGTAAATGTTCAAAAATAAACTGTAATAAGTTTCGTAATTAATATATATACGATCACCGTGTAAATGTTTGTAAATATTATGCACTAAGACATTAGCAATAATAAGCAGGAGCACGTTACATAGAAACTAGGAAAAGACAAATTTTAAATTTTTTTATAAAATATTCACTTAGCACTATGCACAGAAATGTATAAACATTTAAGTTACTATGAAAACTAGGAAACAAGGAATGGAAAACAGAAGTTCTCAAAAACTATTTTAATGGTGTTATAAGCCATATCCTTGTTAAACTCTGTAATTTAGATATTAACTAGAAGTCACATGACATTGAGATAATAAAGTTTAATACTAATATATGTATGTAGCATACATCAGAACATTCTGTTTTTAAAGAAAACAGTTTTCAAAGATGTTATGCTAAAGATGTAAATGTTAAAATATAGGAGAGTCATTGGAAATGTGACTGTCTTTCACTTCTTGTAATGAATAGTTTACTTTTTCACTTGAGTGTATTATATTGTGTGCCTTTGTTCTTATAGGGGGGATTTATTGCAGAAGGTGCAGAAAGTGGAACATCATTTCCAGAAATTAACCTCAAAGACAAAGTGAGTATCGTAACAAATAATTTTCAGTGTAAAGAATTTAATATCATAAATTGTGAAAAAATTTTAAAATGCAATGTGTTCATTTTATTCTGGACTCAAACTGTTAGAATGCTGGACTGTGAATCCAAAGACTTGTGGTTCCTGCCTCTTTGTCAAAACTCTGGATTTTGAGACAATTAATGCATTATATGAGTGAGGGTAAATACCATTATTTGAGTAAAGTAATCCAACAGTTGTCTAAATAACCTCTGATTAGTTAACTTCTCTCTAGTCCACCAGTTCAAAACTAGATATGATTAGTGCACATAGTCTATGTGTGCTTTGGCTCAGTTGAAAAGAAATGGAGTATATTATAAAACTATATTGAGCACATTATCTGTACTGTTGTGGGATATATTGAACATGTTACTACTTTTGATATTATATCCAAAGAAGTAATATGTTCAGTATATTATGCTACTGTACCTGTAGGTAATGTGTTCAGTATATTATACTACTGTGCCTGTAGGTAATGTGTTCAGTATATTATAGTACTGTACCTGTAGGTAATGTGTTCAGTATATTATACTACTGTACCTGTAGGTAATGTGTTCAGTATATTATAGTACTCTACCTGTAGGTAATGTGTTCAGTATATTATACCACTGTACCTGTAGGTAATGTGTTCATTATATTATAGTACTCTACCTGTAGGTAATGTGTTCAGTATATTATACTACTGTACCTGTAGGTAATGTGTTCAGTATATTATACTACTGTACCTGTAGGTAATGTGTTCAGTATATTATACTACTGTACCTGTAGGTAATGTGTTCAGTATATTATACTACTCTACCTGTAGGTAATGTGTTCAGTATATTATACTACTGTACCTGTAGGTAATGTGTTCAGTATATTATACTACTGTACCTGTAGGTAATGTGTTCAGTATATTATACTACTGTACCTGTAGGTAATGTGTTCAGTATATTATGCTACTCTACCCATGGGTAATGTGTTCAGTATATTATGCTACTGTACCTGTAGGTAATGTGTTCAGTATATTATGCTACTGTACCTGTAGGTAATGTGTTCAGTATATTATACTACTGTACCTGTAGGTAATGTGTTCAGTATATTATGCTACTGTACCTGTAGGTAATGTGTTCAGTATATTATACTACTGTACCTGTAGGTAATGTGTTCAGTATATTATACTACTGTACCTGTAGGTAATGTGTTCAGTATATTATACTACTGTACCTGTAGGTAATGTGTTCAGTATATTATAGTACTGTACCTGTAGGTAATGTGTTCAGTATATTATACTACTGTACCTGTAGGTAATGTGTTCAGTATATTATACCACTGTACCTGTAGGTAATGTGTTCAGTATATTATACGGTACTGTACCTGTAGGTAATGTGTTCAGTATATTATACCACTGTACCTGTAGGTAATGTGTTCAGTATATTATACTACTGTACCTGTAGGTAATGTGTTCAGTATATTATACCACTGCTGTACCTGTAGGTAATGTGTTCAGTATATTATGCCACTGTACCTGTAGGTAATGTGTTCAGTATATTATGCCACTGTACCTGTAGGTAATGTGTTCAGTATATTATGCTACTGTACCTGTAGGTAATGTGTTCAGTATATTATAGTACTGTACCTGTAGGTAATGTGTTCAGTATATTATAGTACTGTACCTGTAGGTAATGTGTTCAGTATATTATAGTACTCTACCTGTAGGTAATGTGTTCAGTATATTATAGTACTGTACCTGTAGGTAATGTGTTCAGTATATTATACTACTGTACCTGTAGGTAATGTGTTCAGTATATTATACTACTGTACCTGTAGGTAATGTGTTCAGTATATTATACTACTGTACCTGTAGGTAATGTGTTCAGTATATTATAGTACTGTACCTGTAGGTAATGTGTTCAGTATATTATACTACTGTACCTGTAGGTAATGTGTTCAGTATATTATACTACTGTACCTGTAGGTAATGTGTTCAGTATATTATAGTACTGTACCTGTAGGTAATGTGTTCAGTATATTATACTACTCTACCTGTAGGTAATGTGTTCAGTATATTATAGTACTGTACCTGTAGGTAATGTGTTCAGTATATTATAGTACTGTACCTGTAGGTAATGTGTTCAGTATATTATACTACTGTACCTGTAGGTAATGTGTTCAGTATATTATAGCTACTGTACCTGTAGGTAATGTGTTCAGTATATTATAGTACTGTACCTGTAGGTAATGTGTTCAGTATATTATAGTACTCTACCTGTAGGTAATGTGTTCAGTATATTATAGTACTGTACCTGTAGGTAATGTGTTCAGTATATTATAGTACTGTACCTGTAGGTAATGTGTTCAGTATATTATACTACTCTACCTGTAGGTAATGTGTTCAGTATATTATAGTACTGTACCTGTAGGTAATGTGTTCAGTATATTATAGTACTCTACCTGTAGGTAATGTGTTCAGTATATTATACCACTGTACCTGTAGGTAATGTGTTCAGTATATTATAGTACTGAAAACCTGTAGGTAATGTGTTCAGTATATTATAGTACTCTACCTGTAGGTAATGTGTTCAGTATATTATACTACTCTACCTGTAGGTAATGTGTTCAGTATATTATAGTACTGTACCTGTAGGTAATGTGTTCAGTATATTATAGTACTCTACCTGTAGGTAATGTGTTCAGTATATTATGCTACTGTACCTGTAGGTAATGTGTTCAGTATATTATACTACTATACCCATAGGTAATGTGTTCAGTATATTATACTACTGTACCTGTAGGTAATGTGTTCAGTATATTATAGTACTCTACCTGTAGGTAATGTGTTCAGTATATTATACTACTATACCCATAGGTAATGTGTTCAGTATATTATACTACTGTACCTGTAGGTAATGTGTTCAGTATATTATAGTACTCTACCTGTAGGTAATGTGTTCAGTATATTATATACTACTATACCCATAGGTAATGTGTTCAGTATATTATACTACTGTACCTGTAGGTAATGTGTTCAGTATATTATAGTACTCTACCTGTAGGTAATGTGTTCAGTATATTATGTTACTGTACCTGTAGGTAATGTGTTCAGTATATTATGCTACTGTACCTGTAGGTAATGTGTTCAGTATATTATAGTACTGTACCTGTAGGTAATGTGTTCAGTATATTATAGTACTGTACCTGTAGGTAATGTGTTCAGTATATTATACTACTGTACCTGTAGGTAATGTGTTCAGTATATTATACTACTCTACCTGTAGGTAATGTGTTCAGTATATTATACTACTGTACCCATAGGTAATGTGTTCAGTATATTATACTACTGTACCTGTAGGTAATGTGTTCAGTATATTATACTACTGTACCTGTAGGTAATGTGTTCAGTATATTATACTACTGTACCTGTAGGTAATGTGTTCACTTTATCCTAGGACTGTATGAGGACATTTATATTTTTTAGTCTTTTTGTGTTATAAATACATTCTTCCTTAGACTAGATTTGAAATTACAAGGAAAGAAGTGAATGTGGGTGATTTCTGAATCTTGTTTGTTCTTATTTCTGGATGATAACTAATCACAGGTTTGAGAAATTTAATATTAGTTTAAACCATTAAATAATTTAGCAGATGTCTTTAAAAATATGAGTGAAAGGATTTAGTAGACAGGAAAGATTTTCCTCATAAATCAAACATTATTAAAAGAAATAATTCCAATTTGAAGAGTGATAGGTGTTGTCTAGTTCTGGAAACTGTGTTTATGACCTGTAAGTGTACACTGATTAACCATGTGCTTGTGGATTAAAACACATTATATTGTCACATTCATTTTTTTTAAGAGACTTGTTTAAGTTTATTGTACATTATGCTACCTTACTGTTTTTAAAAAGAGTGAGCCATGTTTGTTGGTACTTTATGGTAGAGAAACTGTTCTAAGGTCCACTTCATTGTGTTCAGAGATCTTGTATCTACATGTAGTGAATCAAAAATCTCTGTGGATAATGATTGTTTCAGTTCTTTGAAATCTGTATTATATGTTCCACAGACACATTTTAATGTTTGAAATCTGTATTATATGTTCCACAGACACATTTTAATGTTTGAAATCTGTATTATATGTTCCACAGACACATTTTAATGTTTGAAATCTGTATTATATATTCCACAGACACATTATAAGCATTAAAATTTACAGATGTACATACTTAAATGGTCTAATATGCTTTTGTTTATGGTATAAATGTGTTTATTTTCTTATTGTAAATCACTTTATTCTCCTGTTCCTGAAGTTCAGTCAGTTCTGTGCTTTTATTAGGATATCATTTGATTTTACTGTCTTTTAAAATCATTTCTATATAGAAGAGAAAAATATCTCTTTCAAGAAATAAGTTTCAAGGTTTTGTATGGATGTCCAACTCTGTTTTGTTAGCAAAGATTAGAAAGTAGTAGAATTGTTTTCAGTACATGTGAACATAACTAAATGTTTCAGTAACCCTATGTTCATGAGAGGAAGTAGAATTACAAGTGACACAAAATGCCATTCAACATGACATTCTGTATCTGATATCAGAGTTATCAGTTATTTATTTGACTCTACACTGCTGATTTAGCAACCGTTTGTGGTAGAGGAATACCAGAAACAGTATACAGAGATGCTGAAGAAACCTGGATATTTGTGTTTCAGATATTCTAGAAGCTATATGTATGTTATACACAAACTATATGATGGATAAATGTTTTTTTGTCCTTCATATGAACATCACCTTGCACTCTGACTTGTCAGAATGCCAATGAGACTGAATTGGTTCAGACATCTTTTAAGACAAATACCTATGTATATCATCCGAATTTTTAATGTACAAAGACTTGTACATTTTACTGAAACCTTGTCACATTGTCCATAGATACACTCAGTAAATTTGGGATAATAGTTGGTATTCTATTCTCTTTATGAGGTTAACCCAAAGGACTGAACTGCCAGTACACATTTAGTTAATTATCATAAAATGCTGGACTAGAAAGTAGTTTTATAAGAAGAAACACAAACTTTAATTAACCAAAACTTGTGGGTATATAACTTACCTGTATTGATAATTATAGGTTTTGAAGGATTTTATCTATCGTTGAACCTTGTTGAAAGGTGTTCTGCTTTCGTTTGTTCAGGAATGGGCAGATTATGATGAAAAGTCCAAAGAATCGGTCGGTGTCTACGAATTTACTCACAAGTTTGTCAAGGTCTGAGGAATAAAGTTGTAACAAACAAAAGTTTCTTACGTGAAGATCACGATACCAAGTGATTTTAGCTTTTGCTTCAAATGTTGTCAGTGTGTTGTGTAAAAGCTTTATGTAAATGTCTCAAAACGTGATACAGTGTTTAGGAAATAAATTTTTAATTGCTTCATTTAGTGTATTTTCAAATGATTACACCCAAATTAAAAAAAAAATTATGCTCGTAGTCTTTAATATCCGAACATCCTGTGGTTCTTGATCTGTTGAAACTTTTGAAGATTTATTGTTCACTACACTGTGAACTCTGAACCATTGGGATTTCTTGTATATAATCTCATTATGAATAAGAATAAGGAAGAACATTAAAAGCTGTATATTATAAAACACTAACTTGTTAACTGTACCTGTTACTTCACATCATGTAACATATCTAAAATCTAGTATGTCACATCACCAATGGTTTCTTGAAATAAGAGGAGTAATAAAAGCCAAAGTGCATTTGTCCAAATGGTGTATCTTAAGTGCTGTCTGCTCTTTATGATGGGAATGCAAGGGAGATGGGCTATGAATCCCTGTAAGTGTAGTGAGTGTTGATATAAACCTAAAGTAAAATAGGTTATGTGGAATCACTTAGTCATAGAACCAAGTGCACAAAGTTTATCAGAAAAGTAAAAAATGTTGATTCAGTTTTAAAATTAAATTGTTTCAGAATTAAGCTCTATTTTTATGTCAGCAACATTTTAAATTAAAAAACAGAAACCGGTTTAATAAATGGAGACTCTAAATAATGTTAGCACATTTCATTTTATACTTTCAGTACATAGACTAACAACGATATTAGGTTATACATTTATTGCTAAACAAACATGACTTAAAAGTCGTTATTGAAACATTGTGTTATCAAAACGCACAATTTTTACATGCAGTAAAACTTGTCTAAGGCGGAATTGCATGGGACTGAGTAAACTTTCCAACTTAAGCAGGTTTTCTGGCTTAGGCATAGTGAATATGCATTTCCTTAATTACGTACATATAATGTTTGAGTGGAACATTATACTTGCTTGACTCAAGAGAAGTAAGATATTTGTGAATAAACTTATTAAACTGTTTATATTATATTTATTAGAATAAAAACAAAAACAGCCATACAAAATATACATAAGTGCACAAAATCTTAAATTTATTTGAAGAAAGTGTCAAATTTCAACTGTTTTATTTTTTTAATGGGCTTTCTCATGCAAATAAAAGAGAACACCGGTTCTACAGACTTTTCATTAAGTTCATTTTCCCCCTTTATTTTTTGGATAAAATTTAATAGCGTTAATATAACTTAACACTTGCAATGAAGTAGGAATTTCTATTTCCTCACTATCTTTTCCATTTTGTTTATCTTCTGAATCTCTCACACTGTTACCATCTTGTGATTCTATTATAGATTTTAAATCAATTTCATCAGTTTTTGTTAAAACATTCTTGTCAATGTTCACAAAACTTTCCACGTTCACAGAATCATCTGCCTCAATCTTCTCAGAGTTTGGATTTCACTAGAATCATCATAACAAACAACTTCTCTACAATCTCTGCCATTATCAAGAATAAATCCACAGTTTCGAAAGCACTTTATTACGCATTCATCTTTTACGTATTTGATTCAATGACTTAAAATTGCAATTGCATCTAACACTTCATTTTCATGGTCATTTCAGATGCTCTCTTACAGTCGTCTATGTTTGCAGTAATATGCTGAAGCATCAGTGTTCTGTATTTCAATTTTATACACTATAATTCCATTATCTAATGACTGTAGAATTGATGTTGTACATGGAGGGAGAAAGACTAAACAACCATTTGGAAGTTTAACTAAATTATTAATCAAACAAAAATTTATTAATATTGAAAGAAATTATTAATTAAATAAGAAATTAATATTTAATCAAAAACATTTTTCCACCTTACTCAGGTTCTAATCCTACTTGTTGATAGATGAGACAGGTGAAAGATAGTTTTCTGTCCACATTACACAGGATCCGCTATATAGAGGGCGTTTTATAAGGAATATCTTAATGTTGCAAAATTTTGATATTTCCATCTTATACAGGTTCCAGCTTAGACATCAGTTCTAATCCAGCAACAATTAGTTGCTCCTATATGTTCCTGAATCTCTAATCTAACAATTGTTATGATTCGTTATTGTTAAGCCTAACGTTGAAGAACCGGTGATATTTTTTTATCACTTGTTTGTCATGTTTTTATGTTTAATCATATATTACTTAGAAGTAAAACTTTATTAGAAGTGAGAATAATTTGTCTTTGATGTATATGTATTGTTAATAATAGAATGTATGTAGTCTCTTTTATATTATAAGCTATTATATCTGTAACCTGAATTTAAAATAATGGATCTAAGTTCAAATAAGCAAGTTAACTCTTAAAACACCATGAAACAAGAAAACTAGATTTTAGCTTGTGTTTATTTAATAAAATCATATGTTTACCCTGTTTTACTATCTACACTAGTATGAATAGAAAATGATAAAAAAACCTAATATAACTGATTAATCAAATGTTAGGTTCAACAGCAACAGTTACTGGGGTACAATAGAAGAGTATCCATATTTTCAGTTAGGTAACAAAATTCGCTCTATTTATGTAAAAACGGCTGATATGGGTAGAGAAAGCACTGTAGAGGAGCGAACAACGTTTTGACCTTCGGTTATCGTCAGGTTTACAAAGAAAGAGGTAACTGACCAATAGCTGACCACATGTTTGAAGGCGGTTGTGTAATTGAGTGTAGGAATGTAGAGGGCGTACTTAGATGTTGGATATATTTATTAATATAGGTATAAAGGTGTTCCTTTGTATTGGTTTATTTTGGGCTTGAGTTGTATAAGTAAGGCTTTTTTTAAATGTTGTTTATGTTTGTTTCTTTATTTAGTTCTTGGGTGTTTTCTATGGTTATGTTGTGTTTATTTAATTTGCAGTGTTCAAAAACTCTCAGGAATATTATGAATTTTGTGCGTCAGCAATACCCAGCGTGAGGCGCGCACATACTGTAATCTATATTATTACTCATTACTATTTTTACCCACCTACCCTCAAATATAACACTATGTAACACAAATTTTGTTCCTGGATAGTATGTGTTATTTCTTAATTGCTTATGTTGTAAGAGTACAGAAAATGGCCATTATTCCATTCAAACTTTGCTTTCTTGACCTGGATAATGAAATTTAGATATTAACCTATTTTTTATGTAAAAACGGGAAAATTTGCACATTTTCATTTACATAAGGTCTGAATAAAACAACATATGAATCAAGATTTACATGTATTTATATTAAAAGTTATAAAAAAATCTTAAGAAGTGAGTAGTTTTTCAAGATTTGCGACTGTAATGTAAATCACTTTCACGTATCAGCCCCCAAATATAGTCTCCCATCATGTTTTCGTAATACGCTCCCAGGTCACAAAAGCAAAGTTTGAAGAGTGTGTGTGTGTGTTTTCTTATAGTAAAGCCATATGAAGCTATCTGCTGAGCCTACTGAGGGGAATCCAACCCCTGATTTTAAGGTTGTAAATCCGTAGACTTACCACTGTACTAGAGGGGGGTAAGTTTGAAGAGAAAAATAAGTCTTTATCATTTACTTTAGGCATAAGCAATTGGGAAATAACACTTTCTGCCCAGGAACAAGAAAAAATAAAAATTTTGTTACGTAGTGTTATTGAATTATTATATGCTCAGATAAACAGACGAAAGTTTAAGTCTTCCATGTTAATTCTGGAGACCGGAGAAGTCACCGTGCCAAAGTTGGTGGAGATTGGTCAAACATACAATAAATTTCACGTTATGTATATAGATTGATTGATTATATTTTGGAAACATTACAGTGAATGTGACAAAAATATTTTTTTATTTCTTTCATACATTTCAGTTTATACCACAATTTTTCATCTCATCAATTGATGTTCGATAAATTGAGAAGCGTTTCTGATGTAATCATTTTCACAGTGTTACAGGTGTTAATTCAAAACTATTATTAGATTGCGTCACAATTTATTAATTTTTGATATTTATGTTACTAAAGTGTAAAATGGTTGACGATTTACACCTTAGAAGGACCACAATGATTAGATACAGGTTAAACATGTCATTTCAGTATGAAGAACAAAAGTAGCTGTTATATATTATAACCATTCTGTATTTCAATAAGTGACTGTGACACAGTCAGCGACAATATAATTCGTGAAAACTGTTTAAGACCTTAAAGATATTGTAGCTTATAATTGGTGTTTACAATCAAATATAGCTTACAAATAAGAGGTACAACAAAAAGTGTTGTAAATCATCTTAGTCTAATATGACCACCAGGTGGGGTTAAACATAATAGGAAACATCATATTGGAATAATGTTATAGTTTAACTTGGAGAACAAAGAATCATCGAGAGCCGCAATGTAATTTTATCTTAAATCGGTCAACAGATGGAGCTGTGAGCAAAATGTTTTAACTTGACAAACAACAAAAATAAAGGAAACTCTTGAGCAGCTGTGTCCCCGCTAAAAATTTGTCGAAATACCTCTAAATGTCACGTAGGCTACAATTAAAATCACAGCATTAAACTCGATATTCTAGAATATACGGAAGGACTGTAAACCTTACATGTAACAAATTGAACCATGTATATGACTGTGCTACATTCACAGAAATCTAAACTAATCTATTTAAATTTTCATCTATTTCTGTTAATATTTCACAGTCCAACCTCGGCTATTACCAACATATTAGTTCTTTTCAAAAGTGTTCTGAAAACAATGGTTGATTAGTGACCCCAGGCTTGAATCTGGGCTATCACCAACATTGTTAGTAGTTCATCTCACAATTTCTACAAAAACATTTACCGACATGTGAGTTAAATATTAATCAGTACACGAAGTAAAGTGGGTACTAACTAGTATTCAGGCTTAGGTAAACTTACTGCAGGCTTGTAACTATGACAACGGTTGGTATCTTATCATTTCAACTTTGTTGATTACGTTCTTGATAACCACTGGGTTGAAACACTCAATGGTTTGAGCGCGCCATCTATCGCAGTCTGAACATAGTCATAACAAAATTTTCGTCACAAATGGCTCACAACTTACAAAATAAAAATTAAGCGTTAATGTTACACTATTTGTTTAACGGGCTAGGAGATTGAAAGAAGTTTTTCCATGAAAAATTACTTCCATGTTGTTGTTTTTTCAAGTGCAATATTAAATAAGATCTCTGAGCTATGACAACCCCGGCTACCTAATTGTAATTTTCAGAGGCTCGGCATGGCTAGGTGGTTAGACCACTCGACTCATAATCTGAGTGTCACAGCTTCGAACCCCCGTAACACCAAACACACTCACCCTTTTAGCCATGGATGCGTCATTTATGTGCGGTCAGTCCCATCATTCGCTGGAAAAATAGTGACCCAAGAGTTTGTGGTGGGTGGTGATGACTAGCTGTCTTCCCTCTAGTCTTAGACTGTTAAATTAGGGACGGTTAGTGTTGATTGTCCTCATGTAGCTTTGTGCGAAATTCAAAAACAAACAAACGTAATTTTTAGCACTATGAGTTCTCAACTCTATCACTCATACAACATCAAGTCATTTATAAAAAGTTTAAAATAATGTTTCTTCCATTTTGATTTGTCTAAAGAATGTATTCAAGTTAATTATTGGTTGACAGATTAATTCCGACATGCGCCATCGTGATATTTTGAACATGGTGAAATTATAATTTTATTGTTTTAAAAGTTATTAGTAGCATAGTATTACCACAAGATTTTTCCAGAGTAAGTGTACTTTTATATTTAAGAAATAACGCACGTAGTGTTAAATTAACACATCTGTTAACATTTATCTTAGTTGGCTAAAGAACTTAAAGAATACCAAGGAGAAATGTCAGTTCAAGTTGCAGATTAGCAATTTTAAGTTCAAAATTCAAACAAAACAGTAATTCAAAATCGGGAACAATTTTGCTTCACACTTGAGGTCTCTGACTTGGTCTTTCAATCTACATATTGCAAAAAGTGCCAAAAATATAGTTTGAAACGTTTCTTGAAGGAACACAGAAAAATCTATTACACGAGCTGTCGTAATAACATCATTGACCGAAACGTTTCTTTTCTGTAAACTTTCACGATGAGACATCAAAATTGTTGTTACATAGAGATTATGTCTTTTACCTGAATTTCTATTATACCAGTTTAGGTTGAAGCCGTAATTATAATCACACATTTTCTTCAGAGAAGTCCACAGTCTTTGGAGGAAGGGTTTTTGTTCTCCAGTCGTGGATAAGCAGATATAAATATCAGATGATAAACCTTTAAGATGATACGCGGTTCAGGTGTGACGTTTTAGTCAGCGTGTCCAGAATGTGAATACATGTTGCCACAAAATCTTGCTCAGCACTTTGGGATTTTGGATCAACATTAGAGTGGCGGTCAAATCCCATTATTTGGTTAAACAAGACTAGCCCAATAGCTGGCGGCGAGTACTGTTGGGTAGATGATTCCCTCTAGTTTGTTTGTTTGTTTTTTCAATTTCACACAGAGCGACTCGAGGGCTATCTGTTCTAGCCGTCCCTAATTTAGTAGTGTAAGACTAGAGGGAAGGCAACTAGTCATCACCAGCCACCGCCAACTCTTGAGCTACTGTTTTACCAGCAAATAATGGGATTGACCACCATATAATAACGCCCCAACGGCTGAAAGGGCAAACATGTTTGGTGCGACGGGGATTCAAACCCGCGACCCTCAAATTACGAGTTGAATGCCTTAGCCAACCTGGCCATGCTTGGCCATACACCAGGGTAGAGGTGGGAGCTAAACCAGTAGTGTCGAGTTATGAAGCTTTTCTCTTCTTCTAAGGTAATTACTTTACAAATATATTTAGGCTTACAAAAACAAAGGAAGAAAACTTAGGCATGAAACATGTCAGGTTGATAGCATCTCTTATTATTTTTTAACTAGGCTAGGTGATTAGGGCGTTCGACTCGTATTCTGAGGGTCTCGGGTTCAAATCTCCCTCACATCAAACACGCACGCCCTTTCAGCCGTGGAAGCGTTATAATGTGACGGTCATTCCCACTATTTGTTGGTAAAAGAGTAGCTCGAGAGTTGGCGGTGGTGGTGATAATGACTAGCTGCCTTCATCTAGTTTTTCACTTTAAATTAGGGATGGTTGATGCAGATAGCCCTCGCGCAGCTTTTCTCGAAATTCATAACAAATAAATATTATTTAAGTACCAAAAATAACTAGATATTTATAGCGAACGTATTCCGCGTTTGAACCTGAGACACGTTGTTGTGAATGCGAACTATTGGCTCTACTTCTTCGAGGCCAACTTTTAAAGGTCGTCTTTCGATTCTGAGAAACACTAGAATCCACTATATTTGGATTTCGGGAGTATTCTGGAAGATGTATTCCCCCCTGTGGTCGAGTCTGTATTTAGTTATAGGAAGTTAAGTTTAGTTCAAAAGAAATGCCAGCCGTCTGAGTATAAATACATAACACGTGCGTATCAATCACCTGAAGTACTTAAAAAATGGCTGCTATTCCAGTTCGGTAACATTGTTTAGTATACTCTGTTTTTAGCCACAAGAAGAATTGAAACTTTATAAGTGTTCAACCAAGCACTAAAAATAACCATCTTATCAAACTCATTTCTTATCAACCTATGCTTAAGAAACCTGAATGAGGTGTGTGGACGTTATTTATAGTAGAAGTTAAGTGATATGTTGTATTAACCCTACTTTAACCCTGTCATCGCCTCATCATTTTTGTTATGCTAAGATCTTTCCCTTTAGGGAGTGGGTGCACTTTGTTAGAGCCATGTAGGAGCCTCGCGCCACTTAAATACTTACATTTCTCATGTCGCTTGTCTGAAAAATGGCATGATGAGGCAGTTAGGCTAATATGCAGATCTAATAAATTACATGAAAAAAATATCTTACAATTAAATCACTTCTATAATGTTGGTGCTTCAGAAGTACACGGGAGAAAATTGTTGCTAAACCTTTTTGTTTACAATTATACTTATAATAAAACATTAGTTTCAGGTCTATTGCATTTTTAAACACTACGCTCTTTATCTAGTCTCTTAAGAATTTTCGAGAATTAGAAGAGTGTATAATAATGGTATTCCAATCACATTACGTATTTTTCATGACCATTAGTGACGACGCGTTTCGCTCACTACAGAATTCTTCCGGCTGGTTGGCTTAGAAGAAACACTATTTAGTTAAGCCTTTTGATACGACAACGTTTGTTATGGTGTATACGCTGTACGCCTTATACAAGCTGGCGAAAAATAATTACAATCATATTTGTCATGAGACTTTTGTATATTACGTTTTTAAAATTACCTTTCAAATTAGAGACAGGCCATATTCAAGGTCGAATTAAGACCTTTATAAGCTCTATGCACTGAAAATATTATGGTGGCCCATATACATGTAAATTTCAAATAAAAACAATACTAAACTGTAAAATAAACTTTTATCATTCGAAGTGAAACAAAACTTGTATGTATGCTGAAATTAAAATAGATAAATTCAGAACTGTACACAACATAGTTTGAAAACACACGTACAACTGGTTTAGGTTAGGATAAGTAATAAAACAAAGAGAACAAAAATGGGAGAAAAGTGTATGTGTAAATAAGTCTAACAAAGTTTTATTAGTGTCCAAAGCACGCGCTTAGTCTGGGCAATCCAGGACTGGCGATATCTGAACTGTAGAGACTGACTTAACTACAATTTAACTCACGCGTGTGTAATGAACTGTTTAGGTTGAAATTTCTAATGCAAACAACTTGAGAAAAAAAATTGAAACAGAAAACCTGATTCGTCACGTATCGCACCAGGAGTTAGATCTGTAAACACGATAAATAACAGGATCATTTATTATTTGCACAGTTTTATTTATTGTTTACACAGTTTTATTAACAGCGAGTGAGAAAATGTTTGACAGTTAAGAGGTATTTCAGTTTTGTTTGTCTTCACCCCTGCACTCAGGACAAACTTTCGTGTTTTCTTGCTCTCAGAAATGCGTTCATTACACTTAGAAATCTGCATAATTCCATATAGAAATGTCCTTACTGTTAAATAAAATCAAAATCAAAGTTACGATTTACTATTCTTACATTGTTATAGGAAGATAAACCATCTCTTCATGTGACATACACAGACAGGTAAAACAATTCTTATTCCCAATTTAATTGGATTTAGTTTTAAGCTAAGCCTACTTTTGTTTGAAGTTCGTTTCATTTGATGGCTCATAAAAAGCAACTTTGGTAATCATACGCTCTTGTGATTTCGAACTATTCCAAATACCAGAAACAATTGAGAGTTTCCAAGGACAATTTGTAATTAACAAGAAAAACTACCACAAATAATGAGACACTGCAGCACAGTGGGCACATAACAACTAACAAGAAAAACTACCACAAATAATGAGACACTGCAGCACAGTGGGCACATAACAACTAAGTGAAGCCTAAACTTTAAAATATCTTCTTTGTAACGTTATTTTGCAACTATGAGTTCTCAGAATTTTGAGAAGGCACGTGATTTGAAACGTATTAGAAACGAAACGTATTTCCGTGATCAACATGAAGTGAAACGTGAAACGCGTACAAAATAAAATACAAGTGTTGATGTTTTATCTGTTTTAAATAAACGTTTAAATGATAAAACAAAATAAAACGAAAGTGGTTTTTATCTGTTTTAAATAAACGTTTAAATGATAAAAAAATTAAATAAAAGTGTTTTCTATATTTTAAATAAACGTTTAAATGATGAAACAAAATAAAACGAAAGTGTTTTTTATCTGTTTTAAATAAACGTTTAAATGATAAAACAAAATAAAACGAAAGTGGTTTTTATCTGTTTTAAATAAACGTTTAAATGATAAAACAAAATAAAACGAAAGTGGTTTTTATCTGTTTTAAATAAACGTTTAAATGATAAAAAAAATTAAATAAAAGTGTTTTCTATGTTTTAAATAAACGTTTAAATGATGAAACAAAATAAATGATGCCTAAAATAACATGTTAAGGTTATGACATTTTAGGTGTTATATGAAGTGGGATACTGACGAGTGGTATCGATAAATGAATCAAATTAAGGTGTTCCATTAATATGATTCTCTTTGGGAAAGTACAAGGTACGCCAAAAATATATTTTCAAGACTTCGCTATACGCAATCCAAAGGTTTAACAGTCAAAGATGCTTGCTGGTTTATTTTAGCAAAACCAAACTGTTTTATCATCTTTACATTTTTGTATTACTGAAACGCTGCCTCCTAGTGGTTTAGCGGTAGACTTATAGACTTGAAATGCTAAAATTTGAAATTAGATTCAACATGACGGACAGTGTGCGTACAGCATACTGTGCAGACTTATTTCCCTTTGTTGTGAAATACAAAGTCACATTTTGAAATAAAATCATCTCTATTCCATGAAAGTTGTCCACAAAAAAGTATTAAACAATTTTTCCAGAAAATCGATTCCGAGGCTTTCTAAAATAACTAAAACTGTCATCATTCCTTATAAAACGCAGATAAATAAGAATCCAACCACTGAAAAGACGAATAAAAATTTCCCCTTTACCTTCAATCATTTTGACACTTCAGTGATTTTTAAATGTAAACAGTTTAGCTAAAAACGTGGTTTAACGAAAGTGGAGTTGGTTTCTCTGAAGATTTCATGTTTTTTGCATGGAAAAGTAAATGGATTTTCTAGAATTTTGATTATGTCCAAGCGGCTTTGAGAAGTGAGCAATTATCGCAGTAAGAAGTTTTCAGTTCGATATAAACCGGTCCTCATTAGTATAGTGGTGAGTATCCATACCTCTAACGCGGGAGACCAGGGTTTAATTCCTCGCTGGGGAGGAGGTATATTTACTTTAAGTAGCCCGGCATGGGGCCAGGTGGGTTAAGGCGTTCCACTCGTCATTTGAGGGTGGCGGGTTCGAATCCTCGTCGCACCAAACATGCTCGCCCTTTCAGCCGTGGGAGCGTTATAATGTGACGGTCAATCCCGCTATTCGTTGGTAAAAGAGTAGCCCAAGAGTTGGCGGTGGGTGGTGATGACTAGCTGCCTTTCCTCTGGTCTTACACTGTTAAATTAGGGAGGGCTAGCGCAGATAGCCCTCGTGTAGGTTTGCACGAAATTAAAAAAAACAACAACCAAATAATATAAGTTAATTTATATCTAAATTTAACGCATTATAAATATTTTCGTTTTCAGAAGAATCGCCTTTAAATAGTTTTAAATATTTTAAGTTTAGGAACCGACAAAAACAACTTTTAAAAATAATATTTCTTTCATCTTTTTAGAAAACAAGCTTATGTGAATTGATCAGTTCTGCGTCATCACTTCGAGGAATAGACAGGAAGATTTCTGAATGTAGGCAGTAAAACTAAATATATTTCAAACTAATGTTTTCTTAGGAAAGCGAAACCAAAGTACATTTAACAGCGCCTGATACAGTTGGGATATACACATATTTTTCCATATAAACTAAACAGGAAGCAGACAAGTCTAGAGTAATTATTGTAATGTACAATTTGAGCAGGAGTAGATAAATAAATAAAAATAATGTAATTTTAAAATAAACGTATTTTTCAACGTACAGGTGGTGCTGAGTTGAACTTGAAGGCAGCGTTTTATAAGTTGAAATATTGGTTGAAAGGAATGACGTATGTTTTTTTCAAGAATGTTTCACTCTGTTTGACACAAAAGTCAAATGATAATGATTTCTTTTTGTACTCTAAAGGCTTCTTTTCAGATTGATTTCTTTTCTGTTTATCTGAAAATACCAATGCCGTCGCTATCTTTAAAAGAACATGGACTTTCTAAGATGTAGAATCAGGTCATTTTAGTGACTGTTGTTCACAGAAACAAGAAAATGTGTAACATCCAATTAATATTACTTTAAAGACCTGGTATAGCCAGGTGTTAGGGCGTTTGACTCACAATCTGTGTGCCTCAGGTTAAAATCCCTATCCTACCAAACGTGTTCACGCTTTCAGCAGTAGGGGATATTATAATGTGAAGGTCAATATCAGTATGCGTTGGTAAAAGAGTAACCCAACAGGTGGCGGTGACGACTAACTGCTTTTGCGTTAGTCTTTCACGCCTATATTATATATGATTAGCGTAGGTAGCTCTCATGTAACTTTGCCCGAAATTCAAAACAAGCCATTAACTGAAATTTCAGATTGAATTTACTTTTAAGGCCTAACATTTAGCCATCTGAAATATTGCTTGGCCTTTCAGACAATGTCGATAGTTTTTAAGTATTAGTGTAAGTGTATTTTGTGATATCCTTTATATGAAGAATGGTCGATTTTATTTAAGGTTCTTAATTTTATTATGGTATTTTAAAACAATTCTCACACCAGTAGCAAGAAAAGAACGTACCGCACATACAAATAAAGTTTGAATAAAATTTCTACTAGATGGTAGAACAAAAAAAAATTGTACTTGCTTTCATGTTTAAGGGATAATCTTTTTTATGAACCGGTTTAAAGTTTATTCTTTTTTTTAAAGGCTTCTTTCATTATCACTAAACATATCTTACATGTATGATATATCTACTTATCATTATATTTTTGTTATGGATTTTGGACTAGCCTAAGACTTATAAGCTGACAAAATTTCGTGAAATGTTATTGGGTTTACGGCCGAAAATATCGCTGGTAACCAGAATGCCCGACTAATAAAATAATGTATTATGATCGTTATAAATAATAACGTAAGAGCAGCATATCTGCTTAGCTATACCCATTAGCAGGCTGATTCTTTAGTTTTAGTCTAAGCAAGCTGCATGTACTGATCGAAGAGGGTTCACAGGAATACCCTGTTTTGGAAGGCTAAGTATCGAAACTGGTGAGTTAGATTGAAATCTTTGCGATGCCACAAAACATTCCCGCACCTTAAGCTGTGGGCGTGTTATAAGAATAACAGTGTGCTGCTGACTGGCTGTACTCCCTCTGTTCAGTAGCTTCAAATTATGGAGGGCGATAACAGTAGTTGTAGATTTGCCATAAGAAGAAAATACAAATACGAATTGATCGTAAGTTAATATTTATATTCGTTCTTCGCCTGGTTCTTTAGATCGGTGGTTCTTTCTCCAAGAATTTTACACATATTCTGTAAGTGGATGACAACCCACGTGATGTAGGTGCATGAAAGTATTGCTCGTGTAGCTTTAAAACAAGTTTCACAAATACCATCTGTTTATTGACATATCACAAACTAATTTAAAAACCTGCTTTAAAGTATTAATATTAACGTATGATTTCACACAAAAGGACTGAGACACCTTGTAACGTTCCTCATCCTTAAATTTTTAAGAATATGACTTAATATTTACTTTTGGTCATTTTATGTACATGTATAAATACAGCTTTTGCTTACAACTTTCTAACTATTATTCTTACCACACATAGAACTGTAAAACATTAACAGCAAAATGTAATAACTTCCAAACCAGTCAATGAGCTACATCCAGGTCATCATTAAATCAACGAACCACATCCAGAAGTGTCATACGTCTTGTTTAATTCAATGTACCACATCCAGAAGTGTCATACGTCTTGTTTAATTCAATGAACCACATTCAGAAGTGTAACACGTCTTGTTTAATTCAATGGACCACATCCAGAAGTGTAATACGTCTTGTTTAATTCAATGGACCACAATCAGGATTGTAATGCTTCTTATTTCAGCCAATAAACCACACCCATATGTGTAATACTTCTCGTTTCAATCAGTAAACCACACCCAGGTGTGTGGTATCTCTTGTTTCAATCAATAAACCACTCCCAGATGTGTGGTATCTCTTGTTTCAATCAATAAACCACACCCAGGTGTGTAGTATCACTTGTTTCAATCAATAAACCACACCCAGATGTGTGGTATTTCTTGTTTCAATCAATAAACCACACCCAGGTGTGTAGTATCACTTGTTTCAATCAATAAACCACACCCAGATGTGTGGTATTTCTTGTTTCAATCAATAAACCACACCCAGGTGTGTAGTATCTCTTGTTTTAATCAATAAACCACATTCAACAAGGTAATAACTTCTTTCTGTTAGCGAATTATAACCAATACTACGTTCTATGCAGACTATTTGTTAGAGACGATATGTCTTGGGTAATATATGTGAAGGAAGACATTCAGTAACGAATAGCTGTTATGGATGGTATTTCGTGTACATGTTTGTTAAGACTGAAATTTATAATAAGTATTTAATAAAGAATATCGACATTTAACCAAGACTACGTAGCACTTCCTGAACTTTCGGACATCCTGTTAAATTAAACTATACAGGCTTGTATGCGAATCACGTTTGTTTGCGTTTCGCGAAAATGAAACCATCTTTGGTCACTATAGGCCACGCCCGACCTACCGATGTCCAAAATCTTGATTTTATTTCAAATTTCAACATTCAAAACCAATTTTCCTCATCTTCGAAAATAACCATATACAATAACTGTGTAACATAACTACTTGAGAGTTTATTAATATAGTCTTAATAACACAAGTATTATTTTATATAAATATCTGAATAAAGCTTATATGAAATATTTTGTAGCTACAATATAGAGGGCCCGACATGGCCGAGCGCGTTAAGGCATGCGACTCGTAATCTGAGGGTCGCGGGTTCGCATCCGCGTCGCGCTAAACATGCTCGCCCTCCCAGCCGTGGGGGCGTTATAATGTGACGGTTAATCCCACTATTCGTTGGTAATAGAGTAGTCCAGTTGTTAGCGGCGGTGTGTAGTGATAACTACCTGCTTTCCCTCTAGTTTTACACTGATAAATCAGGGAAGGCTAGCGCAGATAGCATCTCGTGTAGCTTTGCGCGAAATTGAAAAAAAACAAACAAAACAACACCAAAACAAGTGCCTAAAGTCAACCTTTCAGAAATATTGTGAAAAAGGAAACGACTGTCAGATGTTCTAAAATAATTTATTTCTAAGAAGCTCCAGGACAGAGCCCAATACTGAGGGGGTAGGGGATCACGATTTACTGCATAATTCGCTGTTCAGAACTGATCAACATTATGCGCTTATTTAACAAAAAAATTTTATTCAGCGTGCTGCTCTGAGCCACAAAGACGAAGCGGTGCCGCTGCGGGCTTTTACGATGAGGGCTGTAGTAAATGTTAAAGGATTGTTGAGCGCTGAGAAGATTTGCAATACATGCCTTAGTTAAATATTTATGAAGAGTTTTTTTTATCTCTTCATTTCTTTTCTAAGCATAAAATCATCTTATTAAGATGCGCAGCTGCTCTACAAATGGAAATGTTCGTATCTTGCCTAGAGCGACTGATATTTTGCAGTAAAATATTTTAAATATTCTCAACCCATCTCGTTAACGAAGGGTAATAATTTCCACATGTATATATAAGTATAAAAACATCTAAGCTACGTATAAAATACAAGGTCAAAAATGTCCGTAAGGTGATTTCTTCATTTCTTGTTAAATATTTTTAGTGGTTTCTTTCACGGCCACCAGGTCACGTAAAATACATTAAATCATAAATTTAATGTTTTATCTTACCTGATTTGTTCCGATTCAGGATTAAATATGCAAGTAGATAGTGAAATGTTTGGTCTAGTAGGTACTTAAAGTAACTACCTGCTTATTTATTAACCATTTGAATTGAAGTTTATTGTTAACAAAGACTATTACGTGGAATCTTTATCAAAAATCACCAATAATCGAAGTTTGTGAACTAAATAATCTTGATCAACTATTGTCAACGTTGTTTAGAATTTAAAATAATTATCAAAGTTGTAGCTTTTTTAAAAACTCTAATCGACGTTCTTTTAATTGTTTTTCATTTCATGCTTTGCATTTTGAAATTTTCTCACGCGCAGCTGCATTTGTTTGTTACTAATTTTCGACCAAACGAACGTTTGTTCCGAGATTTAAACAGTGGGTTACTTGTGCTCTGCCGAACACCATTATAGGTTTTTTATAGATTTTTAGCGTAAAATTCGTTTGTTTGTTTGTTTGTTTGTTTGTTTTGAATTTCGCACAAAGCTACTCGAGGGCTATCTGCGCTAGCCGACCCTAATTTAGCAGTGTATGACTAGAGGAAAGGCAGCTAATCATCACCACCTACCGCCAAATCTTGGGCTACTCTTTTACCAACGAATAGTGGGATCCACCGTAACATTATAACGCCCCCTAGACTCATCACTTCGTTTTTATAACACAGCACAAAGAACTTTATTCTATCAATCTCTTAAGTCATCTTCTAAACATCGCTATGATCACTTCTCTCCTTTCTACACAAGAGCTTGTTTCTTTTGAATTTTGCGCAAAGTTAAACCAGGTCTATCTGTGATAGCCTTCCATAATTTTATGCAGTGAAAGACTAGCTGCCTTCCGTCTAGTCCAAACATGCTCACCCTTTCAGCCATAGAGGCGTTATAATGTGACGAGAATTCGAACTCGCAAATTACGGGTCGAGCACCATAACATCATTACAGTGCTAAGCCTACTACCAAGAACAGATCATTGTTTTGAGCGAAACCCAGATCAAACATTGTTTTATCAAATTTTTATATATTTAGTTGATAGTGTCGAATTTTTCTTATTTATGTTCATTTTACTTTAGAGGTTATTTCTAATTTTAAAGTTAGCTTACTTATTTTCAAAAAAAAATATTGAGAATAACGTAGTTCGTTTCTTTGTTAAAAAAATAAACTACAAATGGTAGAGAAATATTAACAGAAAATCACTGAATACAAACACATTTACGTTTATTCAATAGAGTTTTCGGTTGACCAGCTAAGCTTGATTATTGTCCTTTCAACATTGATAAACCTGATGACTGATTAGTGGTATCCATTTGATTTCGGTCGGCCCTCTTGCTTTTGAACTTGGAAAAACCATGATTTAGATGGAATAGTTGAAAGGGATTTTATAAGGACTAACCGGTCAACTAAAGAAAGTCTGTTAAAATTAATTAAACAGTTATAGATAGATACTAGAATAAAATTCCTGAAACTGATTAAGGAAGACAGGGCGTGATCTAGTGGTTAAGATATCTTGACCTAGAGGTCAAGGATCTACTGCTCATGGTACGTTTTATCGTCACAAACACGACCATAGTTTTGGCGCCATGAGTGCGATATAAGAGTAACAGTGAAGTCCCACCATTATTTCATCAGTGGATATACTGTTATAAGGGAGACATCTTTTAAAACTGATGGTTTAAAATAAAGCTGAAATAATAGTTTTTTTAACATGATCATTCTGAATTGTTCTAGAAGGCCATTAAAAATGAAATAAATCTGTATTGGTAGTTAAGCCATATGGTGTATTAGGGCTGTGTTCGTGCCAGATAAGAGTATAAAACCTTCTGTTGTTTATCAGATAAGGTTGGTGTTTTCCCTTAATTTAGCAGTGTAAGACTACAAGGAAGACAACTAGTCATCACCACCTACCGCAAACTCTTAGTCTACTCTTTTACTAACGAACAGTGGGATTGACCGTTACATTATAACGCCCCCACGACTAAAAGAGTGAGCATGTTTGGTGTGACAGGGATTCGAATTTGTGACTCTCGGATTAAGAGTTGAGTACCTTCACCACATGGCCATGCCGGGCCCATCAGATGAGATTCTAAAGGTTGTCTTACGAAACTTCATGATAGAAACAAGAAAAAACTATCCCGTTTGGGATGTGAATTGTTTTGTTTTTAGTGCCTGTTCTTGTAACGAAATAAATATTTACGTTTTCTGGATGTTAGGCAAAGTCCAGAAACCAAAACTTTAAAGAAACTTTTCTTCATTCTCTCTCTTAATTAACTGTCCTCTTTCTGGTAGTAGTTTAATTAAGTTTTTATCTTTGTTTTGGCACGTGACTGCGAGTCGAGTACGATAACTTTATAACTCCACTAGATGCCACTTCAGATGTCAGCGCTATCGAGCTTCGAGCTTCTCGGAGTGGGGTATCTGGGTGTTGATGTGAAATACCTAGGAGGGTCAGGTGCAGTAGACCTCTTCCTCCGTCCCGAACGTTGATGGCGTCTGTCGTTCAGGGTTTGTTAGTTGTTATTGCTTTGGGCCAGAGTATGACACCGTACTCAGGCCCGTTTCAGAGACAGTGCATGGACACGACAATAATGTTTTGTTTTTTTTGTATTTTTTAAAAAATTTTGTGTTATTTTTATTTTTATATATTTTTTGTATTTTTTTAATTTTAATTTTTTGGGGATATTTGACTATCCTCCATAGAGAAAATACTACTACTACTACCAGTAGTAATAGTAAAATAATAAGAATAATAATAAAAAGAAAATTAGGGAACAATAATAGAAAACAAGGATGAAGTGTCTAGTGAATGGTGGCCAGCTTGTGTGATATTCCTAAGATATATGTTAAAAGGGGAGAGGTAGTTAGGACTACTTTCATCATGCACGTGGTATCATGCACGAGATCACACATTAAATCATTTTTATGCCAATTTTATTAAAATATTTTAGTGCATTATGCAAGGGTCTTTCAGATATTGTGTCTATGTTCGCATACTTGTGTATAAATGTGGTTGAGGTGCTACGTGGTACTTTATATACCGAAGTTAAAACTGAATTTTGTATTCGTTGTTTCTGTAAATGTGTGGGTGCTATGTTAATCCAGGCAGGTGATGCATATTCTATTATGGGTCTAATGTACGTTTTGTAGATTTTAAGTATATTGTCTGGTGACGTTCCTTGGATTTTACCTGAAAGACTTCTTGCATAGTTTACTTTTTTCCAGATTCGTATCAGGACATTTTTTGTATGTTGAAACCACGTTAATTTTGAATCATAAGTTAGACCGAGAAATTTAGCAGACGTTGCAGTCAGTAAAAGTGATCCATTCATGTAGAGCTTTGGTGGATCGTTTTTCAGTTTATTGAGTCTGCTGAATAATATCACTTGGGTTTTCGGAATATTGATTTTTATTCTACATTTCTGGCAGTATTCTTCGATGTTATTTAGGACTGGTTGTAGGTTTGTTGCTGCTATTGACGGAGTGGGGGCACTTTTCCAGACTGCTACATCGTCAGCAAATTGTGATGCAAAACCTAAATTTAGGTCTGACAGTGGAATATTACTCACATACATAATGAATAATATAGGGATAACTACCACTCCCTGCGGGACTCCTGCTTCGGGTGAAAAGGACCCTGAGTGGGCCCCATTCACATTTACTTTGCACATTCGGTTGTCCAGAAAGTTGGAAAGCCAACGAATAATTCCCTGGGGTAACGACAGTTCCTGTAACCTATGTCGTAAACCATTATGCCACGCTGTGTCAAAAGCTTTCTCAATGTCGAGAAAGCAAGCTACAGTGCATTCATTTTTATTAAAACTTTCTGTAATTGATTCTGTAAGTCGAAGCAGGTGGTCTGTAGTATGTCGGTATTTTCGAAATCCGCTTTGAATTTCGGGTAATTTTGAATTTTTTTCTAAGTATATGGAAAGACGATTACTAACATCTTCCTCTCTGATATTTTGCCAGTACAACTGGTTAAGCTAATTGGGCGGTAGTTGTTTGGTTTATTCACTGGCTTTCCTTCGTTCTGGAACATTAATATTATTGCTTCCTATCCAAGAAACGGGGATATATCCAGCGGATAATGATAGGTTAAATAAGGCTGTTAGGTGTTCATATAATCTCTGAGTGCCGTGTTTTAGGAGAATAGCTTGGATACCATCTTCTCCAGAAGCTTTGGTTTTTGTGTTTTTGATAGCAGTTGTTACTTCAGTTACCGTGATATCTTATTAGTTGATGAGAGCTCCAGTCTGTTGTTTTGTCTGGTTCTAATAATGTGTTTACTGGGAATATAGGAGTGTATGCGCTTTTGTTGTGATCAAGAAAATTATTGACTGTATTAAAGAAGTATCGGTTCGTGTCTGGTTCATGATGTGTTTTGAACGTGTATTCTAGGTGTTTTTAAAAAATCTCAGCTTCTTCTATGTTAGTGTACGCTGTCACATCATCCAGTTCAAGTGGTGGGTTTGTTGTGCCTGTATTCGTTAATCTTTTTAAGTGTGTCCAGAATTGTTTTGGATCAGTTTTGTGATTTAGTTCTGAACAGAAGGTGTCCCAGTTATCTTGTTTTTGTTGTCGGATTAGATGTCGTATCTTATTTCTTATAGTGATGATCTGTGCTTTTAGTGTGGGGTTGCGATTTTGTATGTACTATCTGCGTAGTTTACGTCTGTCTTTTATTAAGTGTATTATATCTTGATGTGGTTGCCATGAGCGAGTTGTTGTGAAGTGTTTTTGTTTCGGTATAGAGCTGTTGGCTGCATGTTTCAGACACTCAGAGATTATATGACAATACGCAACTATATCTGATGCGTCCGCGGCAATATGTAGTACTCCGGGAGATAAGGTTTGATTTAAGATATTTTGAAAAAATGGCCAATTAGCTTTGTTATAATTCAGTTTATCTTTAACTTTAATTTTATTTGAATGGGGGTTGAGATTGAAGATACACCAAACTGGGAGGTGGTCACTGTCTAAATAGTGACCAATATGAAAGTTTACAATTTTGCTACTCATATTATACGAACACAGGCATAGGTCCAGTATTTCACCGGTGCCGTGTGCGTACGAGATATGTGTCGGTGTTGCATCGTTTAATAAAATCAAGTTAGTTTCATCTAGAAATGGATAAAGTATCTTGCCAGTGGAATGCTGGATGTTTACTATTTAAATCTCCTGTAATGATTAGGTTGGGATTTTTATTACACAGTGAATGCTAAAGATTTGCATCCAACACTGTACCAGGCGAGCAGTAGATGCCCGCCACGGTGACGTCAGTATCATTATACGTTTTTCTGTTGATAACTACGGATTCATTAAGGGAAGGTAGGTTAAGTTCCTGAACTATGCGTTCAGCCCTGTACAATAATAAAATTCCTTGGCAGGGATCTCTAGTATCCTTCCTGTCATGTCTGATAATGGAGTATCCTTTTAATTTGAAGCGATGGTATGTATAGAGGGCAGTTTCACTAAGTATAATGACATCAGGTTTTAAGGAGTTTGTTATATCTTCAATCTCATGTTTCTTGGAAGCAGGAGCACCATGGATATTGATGTGTAGAACTGTGAATTTATCCATGTTTAAAGGAATTGACGATGGAGGTTAAAATTTGCGGTAGGAATTTGTGGATGTTTTTCAGAATGATTTTAACAATTATGTCTGTGAGACTGTTGGTATTAGTAGGGTTTGTATATTCTGCCATAGTTTCCGAGAAGGTGGAAGTAATGGCAGTTGTCAGTGTGGTTTCAATAGTCGTTGGCCGGGTTGGATGCGTGTCTTGAGGTGGTTTGGGTGAATCGTCTTTACGTGGTGATGTTTTGTCCTGACTGAGTTATGATGTCTTGACCACTGCAGCGTAAGTGTTTGTTTGTGTATTTGTGGTGGTAGGTAGGTATATTGGTTCGGTGAGTGTGCGTGGGGGTGGCGACTTGTTCGTGTTGGGAATTTTATTTTCATACAAGTGTTTTAATGGTTTTGTATTTTTGGCATCCTTTATAGTTTGCCGTATGTTCCTCCCCACAATTGCAGTAGTTGGGTTTGGGGTTTTGTTTAGTTCATTGTGAAATGTGGTGATTCTCTCCACAGCCCACACAACGCGCAGTTGCCTGACTTGCTGCTGCTACATGTCCAAACCTTTGGCATTGGTGACACTGTGATAACCACTGCTGGTGTTTTAGTTTGTTCGACCGTGTACCTTGGATACCACATAGTGATACCATTATTGATATACTGGGTTATGTCCTGGCTATTGTCCGTTACTACTTTGATTAAATTAGTGGATTTTTTGTGATGTTTCAAATGATTCTTTCCACTGAAATGTATTTTATGTTGAATGCACTTAACGCATCCTCAATGTCTTCTATGTCGATTGAGTGATGCACCCCCCGGATCACGAATGATTTAGGTGCTGGACTAGATCCAGGCAAGTGTATTGTTATTGTCCCGTTTTAAATGCGTCAGAAGGCCATGTTTTCAACAATATGTTCAAGTCAGCGGGTTCCTGTCCTTGAACAAGGACACAGCCTCGAGGCGATTCTTATTATTCACAATCGTAGCCGTTGGTTTGCACCTCTATATTTCTTTAGCCAGTTGTGGCTGGTTAAAACTACCAGGCACCCCTTGGATAATAATGGCGTGCTTCGGTAAATTAGGTGCGGATTTTGTACGAGTGTCGGGATCAGTGGGCTTTAGTTTGAGTTATTTTTACTGACTACGAGTCTGCACTGGCGTGAAGACTTTGTCATCAGAAAGAACTTCGTCTTGTTCAGAATTTGTGTTTAGTTCAATATCCAGGGTGGGGTTTGAAATAGTTAAGCTGCTAGTTATTGGTTTGTCGTTGTCTAATACCGTAGGCTTAACTACACTTTCGACAGAAGTTGAAGGTATATTGTCTTTAGCGAGTTTTCTTTTTATTCTAGTTCTTACTGTAGTATTTTTTACAGGAGTTAGTTTGGCTTTTAGTTCTTCCTGAGCAATAAACAATAGTAAGTTTAATTTTACATTATCAGCTAGGATGTGGCCACCATCACTAGACTGACTTTTAGTCCCTGTCGAACACGAACTTGTTCCCTCTTTTGTAGACGCCATAACGTTCTTCACGGTGTCTGACCGCTTCCCGACTTCCCGGCCGGCACGAGGCGCCGCTGCTTCCACAAAGTGAAGCTTGCAGTCCCGCGCAAGTTTGTAGCGAAGGTAATGTAGCTGTGCTACTGTCTACTAGGTCTTGGTCTTCTTAACTGCTAGCGTGTAGTTCAAGGTAAATAGTAGCAACTCGAAAACTATGAAACGGGAAAAGTCGTAGAGCTTGCGAGCCTTCAGAGGTACAACTTGTCTCGTCTCTCTCCAAGCGCAGAATGTCGGCGCTATCGGAGAACTTTTTGTTGTTTTTTTTTTTAATTTCGCGCCAAGCTACTTGAGGACTATCTGTGCTAGCCGTCCCTAATTTAGCAGTGTAAGACTAGAGGGAAGGTAGCTAGTCATCACCACCCACCGCCAACTCTTGGGCTACTCTTTTACCAACGAATAGTGGGATTGACCGTAACATTATAACGCTCCCACAGCTGAAAGGGCGAGTATGTTTGGTGCGATGGGGATGCCAACCTGCGACCCTCAGATTACGAGTCGCACGCCTTAACCCACTTGGCCCTGCCGGGTCATCGAAGAACTGACAAGTAATGAATAATAACTTAAAATTACAAAACAAAAACTGAGATTATAACATGTTCCTTATTATTTTCACACTATTATAGTCTATTACAAACGTAATTAAACTCTAGTCAATGCTTCGTAGACGTTTGTATAACATTTATTCGGATCATACGTATTAACGCGTTGACTTATATTTGAACGATAGGTAAATCACTCGCAGCAAGCTGACGTTTCAACCAATAGGAAACCTACACGTAACCCTTGTACTTCTAATGAGTGAAAATTGTTTGTGAGATTTATTGTGTGCTAAACTCGTGTATTTTCATGAAAAAGTAATAAAAATTGTTTGAACCTGGTTTTAGGATTTTTTTTCTCCTCATGTAATTCATTACTTTAAAAAAAATCAAACACAAACTTTAAAGGTGTTTAATTACAATCATCTTCTTGTGATGTTGTTTTGGACGTGAGTTCCCTCTAGTTGTGCCAAAAACTTAATAGATTTGTGTTGATAGATACTTTAAAAATGTAAATATGAGATAAAACAGAACACATTAAATTTACAGCTTGTACGATTGACAACAATAATAAATGATGATTGTTTTTTGTAAAGCTAATAAAATGAACAATTTTTACAACAACAATAAAAACTAATTTCATTGGCTAATGACACTTAGTTAAGAACCACACTATGTTTCGGTCCTGTAAAATTAGGTCGTGACCAAATGTAATCGTTCCCAAATTTGGTACACGTCTGCTACGTTATAATTCTTGCTTTGTTTAAAAATTCCGCGCGATGCAACCCAATGATTACCCACTTGTGGGTGGTCCCTAAGCTTTAATAGATAAAGAAGAGAAAAGGCAGTTAGTCAATATCACCCGCCACCATTTATGGGCAGAGGGTCGAGAACCACTAATCATCGGATTCACAGTCCTTCTGCCCATAGCTGGTCTCTGACCTTTAATATATAAAGAAGAGAGAAGGAAGATAGTCAGTACCACCCACCACCAATTTCTGGGCAGAGGGTCTAGAACCATGAATCCTTGAATTCACAGTCCTTCTGCCTATAGCTGGTCTCTGACCTTTAACATATAAAGAAGAGAGAAGGAAGCTAGTCAATATCACCCACCACCAATTTCTGTGCAGAGGGTCGAGAACCACGAATCCTCGGATTCACAGTCTGAGTATGCTACAAAAAAGTTCACGCTTAGTCCATGAGAATAAAAAAAACATACGAAAATAATTCAAATGAGATTTGAATTTTGTGCAAAGCTGCACGAGGGTCATCTGCACTCGCCATATCTAATTTAGAAATTAAACACTAGAAGGAAGGCAGCTAGCATCACCATCCACCGTCTACTCTTGGGTACTCTTTTACTAACGAATATTGAAATTACCTGTCAAATACAGCTGAAATGGCAAGCATGTTTGGTAGGAGGAGCCCCTCAGATTGTGGGTCAAGCGCCCTGACCACATGGGTATGCCGGGCAAATTCAAGTATGAAGATTAAGCTATATAACATACAAATGAATTTCAAAAAAATTGGGCCGTTCTCACAACTTATATTGTTTACAGTTTGAATAACAATTTATTACTTTATATTTAATGAAATTGTTTAGCGTGCATATTAATTCAGTAGCTTGTCAGTTAATGTTGTAGTTATTTCTAAAACACTTTAATAGTTAATTAGTATTCATTTAAACAGTATTTTAGTAGCGTTACTGAAGGAAGTAATCAGACAGGTTTAAAACATTTCACAGTTCATCAACATTTGTTAACGTTGGGTGAAGTGAGCTCGTTAGAGAAACTTGAGGTTTTTCTTTATCCCGACAAATGGGATACTCTTGGGCTACTCTTTTTATCAACGAATAATGGGATTGACCGTCACATTTACAACGCCTCCACGGCTGAAAAGGAGAGCATGTTTTGTGCGATGGGAATTCGAACCTGCGACCCTCAGATTATGAGTCAAGCGTCTATACCACCTGTCCAGGAAGGACCTATAAGCACGTGAGACGGCCCGGCATGGCCACGTGGTTAAGGTACTCGACTCATAATCCGAGGGTGGCGGGTTCGAATCCCCGTCACACCAAACATGCTTGCCCTTTCAACCGTGGGAGCGTTATAATGTGACTGTCAGTCCAACTATTCATTGATAAAAAGTAATCCAAGAGTTGGCAGTGAGTGGTGATGATTAGCTGTCTTCCCTCTAGTATTACACTGCTAAGTTAGAGACGGCTAGCGCAGATAGCCCTCGTGTAGCTTTGCGCGAAATTCAAAACAAACAAACCAAAGCATGTGATATGATCGTGACTGTAGTGTCAGGAAGAACTATTGTTTAATTTTTTCACTGTGAAGAATACTATGCAAAAATGGCTACTAATAACAGCACTATAAATAAATGCTCGCCTTTATCATGCATCTTTGAAAGTCGGAGATTCTTGCTCTTACCCAGCATTTCGCAAACTAATCACGATACGTCCGTTGAACCATTCGAGGAGTGGAGGGTTATATGGAACTAAATGTTAACAGTTTTTGTGTATAAAACACATTATTTGTTTGTTTTTAATCAAGCACAAAGCTTCAGAATGGGCTATCTGTGCTCAGCCAACCTTGGGTATCGAACCTCATTTCCAGCGTTGTAAGTCCGCAGACATACCTCTGTCTCTCCCGCTGGTACGACGGTAAGCCTATGGATATAAAACGCTAAAATGAGGGGTTCGATTCCCTTCGGTGGACTCAGTAGATAATCCGATGTGGCTTTGTTATATGAAAAAACAACAGTAACACATAACACTGTACCAGTAGAGAATGAAACATGTCGATAAAACCGGTAAATTATTGTTTTATTGCTAATTCATAATTACAAATTATATATTTTATGTGTTTTCATTATACACTTTATTTCTTACTTACTGTAACCCAGTGCATCAGCAGTAAAATCTAGGATTCGATTCCCCGTTGTGGACAGAGTAGATGTGCCCCGTTGTGAAGTCTGTCATTAAGGAAATAAGATACTTCATACTTGCTATACTATCAAATATTTAGACAATGCCAATAACCGGAATATCGGTTTATATTAATAAAACTTCTGAATTACATTTTTGTTTTTACGAACCGCCATCTAGTGAGAAGTAAAAGAATCTAAGCAAGTTAAATGCACATTTAATCACTCTACTTTGTCAGTTGTCGCTGCGATTCTTAAGGGTCCGGCAGGGCCAAGCGTGTTAAGACGTTCGACTCGTGATCCGAGAGTCGGGGGTCCGAATCCCGTCCCACCAAAAATACACACCCTTAAAGTCGTGGGGGCGTTATAATGTTACACTCAATCCCACTATTCGTTGGTAAAAGAGTAGTCCAAGAGTTGGCGGTGGGTGGTGCTGACTAGCTGCCTTCCATCTAGTCTTACACTGCTAAATTAGGAACGGCTAGCGCAGATAGCCCTCGAGTAGCTTTGCACGAAATTCAAAACAAAAAGGCGATTCTTAAGTAAAAATTGCGAAACAGTACATATAAAGTTCTCACTTCATGCTCACATGGTTCGTCAGAGCATGCGTCACGGCGTGAGGGATAGAGTTACGTCACTAAAAGTAAATATGTAGGTTTGCACTTCGAACTCTTAGTGAGATATCTTTCTTTACTGAGGACTTTCAGTGAATTACACGTGAAGCGAAACGAAATATAAAAATAAACATTAGTAAATTAGTGGTTTCTAAGTCTTTCTCTTGATAAATGGTGTTTATAAAAGCTTCAAAGTGTCGGAATTTGCACGTGCAGCAATGTTGAATCCATCTCGTTATTACAAAGTCATACGATAAAGGACTTTGTTACATTGAATTAAAACTCAATAAACTTAGTTGTTTCTTCGTAATTAAAAAACAAACTTATTTTGTTTCGTGGAGATCTGTTTATTATTTTTATAAACTGCATTACGAAAAAAATTGTGTAATGAAAATGAAAAGCAGTATTAACTAATGATTTAAAAAAATAACTGAATGTCACAGTTGAAATAATGTAACACATTGTGAAAACGGTGCTAAGACATTTTCCCACTAAACTAACTATTTCTATGAAGGAGTTTGGAACGGGCCAAGATGTTACGCTTCTGAAAATGTTTTTCACTTTCAGCTGTGTGTATATATATATATATATGTGTGTGTGTGTGTGTGTGTGTGTGTGTGTGTGTGTGTGTGTGTGTATGTATGTATGTATGTATGTATGTATGTATGTATGTATGTATGTGTGCGTTATAAGAGTGACAGTCAATCCCGTTATTACGGGTTGGAAAAAAATAAGAATGCCACAGAAGATTGCTATGTTAGGCTTAAGCGTAGACATTTGCTTTTGAAACGTTTAAATGTCTTATTCATACGTCTGGTGAAGGAAATACTGAGTGAATTATTCTCTGAAAATAATGAGTTGATCGTCCGTCATCAGAAACTTAGGTGCAAACAGCTTAGTTTAAAATTTCAAGAAATGACTTGCCTTGAACTAGTTAAAATCCACATAGTAATATTAGATATGTCTGCTTGAAATCCACATGAAAATATTAGATATGTCTGGTTGAAATCCACATGGTAATATTAGACATGTCTGGTTGAAATCCACATGGTAATATTAGACATGTCTGGTTGAAATCCACATGGTAATATTAGACATGTCTGGTTGAAATCCACATGGTAATATTAGACATGTCTGGTTGAAATCCACATAGTAATATTAGACATGTCTGCTTGAAATCCACATAGTAATATTAGACATGTCTGCTTGAAATCCACATAGTAACATTAGACATGTCTGCTTGAAATCCACATAGTAATATTAGATATGTCTGGTATATATATTATTCGTTTTTCTTCGCGTAACTGGTAGTCGTTTCGATATTCATGATTTGATGTGTTTTTTTTCTGGTTTGATTTCTTTTGAATTTCGCACAAAGATACACAAGAGCTATCTGCGCTAGCCGTCCCTAATTTAGCAGTGCAAGACTAGAGGGAAGGCAGCTAGTCATCACTTACGACCACCAAATTTTTGGGCTACGTTTTTAACATCGAATAGTGTGATTTATCATCATATTATAACTCCGCCATGACTGAAAGGGTGAGCATGTTTGGTAAGACGGGGGATTCGAACCCGCGACCTTCAGATTGCGAGTCGAGTGCCCTATCCGTCTGGCCATGATGTAAAATATACTTACTTTTTGCGCATGTGATGTGTTCTGGATAAATGAAGATGGCCTCATTTGAGATACTTTAAACAGAAACAAGATTGTTAGCTAGGCAACTTTTAGAGGATATAAAACTGATTATGGGTTTCATTTATGAAATCAAAGCTGGACTTTTCTGAGACTTAAGTCTATTCGAATAAATGGAAATTAGTAAACTAGTAGCATGATACATCTCTCTTGTTTTTTTCTAACCTATAATCTATACAAGGAGACATGTTGTTTGGAAAAGATGCAGAAAAAGTCGAATGCGTTGGATTATTTTATGACTATTTTGCAATAGTGAATTTCATTCTTAAAATGAACGGATTGTTGGAGAAAGTAAATTGGAACATGGAGTTTTAATATATGTGTTGTTCTTATATGTGCACAAAATGATTTTGTTTTGATAAAAATTTCATTTTTAAAAATAGAGAACAAAAAATGTGAGATGAATTAGCTACATAAACGTGTATTAAAAACTATAGCTCCCTATCGTTTGGTTGTGTTTTTTAGGACTAAATCCTTCCAAACAAAGAATAACAGAAGGATACTTGAGATAACTCTATGACAGAAGATCACTAGAAAATACTCTTTAACAAAATAACATTAGAGAGTATCCCTTGACGGAAGAATGTTAAAAAATGTCCAATAAGATGTACACCAAAGAATATCTTGTGACAGAAGGAAAATACAGAAGAAACCAGAAAGGACCCCTTGATAACAGAACATCAAAGGATACATAGTAGCAGAAGGAAATTACGGAATAGCTTGTGACAGAAGGATATAAGAAAGTACCCCCTAATAGAAGAAAGATATAAGGTCCCCCACGAGAGAAGAGCTTTGAAACATGACAGAAGGACACTGAAGAGCACTCTGGGACACAGTCACATCAGAAGGTTTCTCCTAATAGAAAAAAAACAGTCCATAACAATAAAAAACATATGAAAATAATTCAAATGTGATTTTGAATTTTGCGCAAAGCTACTTGAGGGCTATCTGCGCTAGCCGTCCCTAACTTAGCAGTGTAAGATCAGAGGGAAGACAGCTAGTCATCACTACCCATTGCTAACTCTTGGGCTACTCTTTTACCAACAAATAGTGAGATTCACCGTCACATTATGACGCTCTTACGGCTGAAAGAGCGAGTATATTCTGTGTAACGGGGATTCGAACCCGCGACTCTCGGATAACGAGTCGAATGCTTTAGCCACCTGGCCATGGCGGCCCGAGAAATAGGAAATTGTTGGTTGTAACGGCACTGGACGAGAAAACAGGAAATATTGGGTTGAGGAATAATTCGTGAGCGTTTTTTCAAGTTAACAAAATATATTCATAAATGAAACGCTTTCGCAAAATATTTCATGTCATTTGGTAGATAATTTTTTGCTCTAATAGATGGTGTGTTTGATTTTCATATGTCTTTAATTTTTGCTTTCATTTTCAGCTCATTAAATGGAATGTCAAGTGGACAAAATCGAGCATTTTCGACACCATCTGCTTTTCGCATTTAATTTCTTGCAATTTCGTTTCAAACAATGCATACTATATACCTTGGTATTACATGAAATAAAGTATCATAATAAATGTTTTGGGTGTAATGTGTTCATGCATTGAAGTATTGTATAGTCTTGCATGTAATGCTTGAATGAAATTATTTAAAAACGCTTACGAATTATTCCTCAACCTAATACTTTATTGTAACGGCACAGGATGGAAAAACAGGAAATATTTTATTGTAACGGCACAGGATGGAAAAACAGGAAATATTTTATTGTAACGGCACTGGATGGAAAAACAGGAAATATTTTATTGTAACGGCACAGGATGGAAAAACAGGAAATATTTTATTGTAACGGCACAGGATGGAAAAACAGGAAATATTTTATTGTAACGGCACAGGATGGAAAAAAAAAAGAAGAAAATTGTTGATTGTAAAGACGCGATGATCAGGGACCCTCTTAGTAACTTTGTCAGCACGTTTTTTGTAAGAAATAACAAAAGCTGGCTCAGTGACACATATTCTTCCACGTAAAATGTGACATTTAAGCTGACAAAAGTGTGTGATGTGAACACTTTGAACGTTGCTTAACCTGACACTTGACCTCCAAACATATCACGCGAAACGTAAAAAACTAAAATTTATAATTTTTGCAACAAATACAAATACTTGTTCAATCCTAGACGGATTTTAAAAAAATATTTAACTAAGAAAGAATTCAACTCTAGGGATTACGGCCATTTTATTAAGATTAACTGAAAATAGTACCTGTAATTAAAGCAATGATGTATTGTAATCAAAGGGTTAGTTGATTTTCACTTCAACGATGCTAGTATGTGGTTTACACATTGTTTTCTAAATTCTACTCGATATTGTTAAAACTACAAAACTACACTTATACCAGACACGGGTTATTGTCTATAACTAATTTATTCCAAATTGGCAATCCGCCAGATGTAATTTCACGTATTAAAATGTCTCGTAATTGTTTTCACAGCTTGTATTAGAGGGAATGATAACCTATAGCCATTAAGAACTAACTGACACTAAGTATTTCATTATTATAATTCAAGACAACCTGAATAAACAGCATTGTTATTGTTCTGTTAACAGTAAAGATACATTGGACTATTTGCCGTCCACCGAAGGGACTCGAATACCTGATTTTAGCGGAAAGATAAAGAAAAAGTAGTTTGAAAAAAATTGATCCTCGCGTAAAAAAATTGGGATTTTCTTGACTTTAGCCTTCCAAAAAATTAATCATTTCTAAGTTAGGTCACAGTCCAAATGTATACGGATTTTCATCGAAATCCATTCAGCCGTTTTCGAGAAAACCTCCTGAAAACACACATAGTGGTGAAAGCGAAGCCTCGGTCACGCTAGACGGTTGAAGTAAATATTTGTTTTGTTTGAATTTCGCGCAAAGCTACACAAGGACTATCTGTGCTAGCCGTCCATAACTTAGTAGTGTAGGACTAAAGGGAAGGCAGCTATGTCATCACCACCCACCGCCAACTCTTGGGATACTCTTTTACCAACGAATAGTCGGATTGACCGTCACATTATAACGCTCCTATGGCTGAAAGGGCGAGCATGTGTGGTGCGACCGGGATTCGAACCCGCGACCCTCAAATTACGAGTCGAACGTCTTAACCACCTGGCCATGCCAGGCCGAAGTAAATATTAATAATAACATTCCGTTTTTATCTGATTAAAATTGCAAAGTCTCTTGAACGACAGATAGTTACAGTTTTCAACATGTTTTATAAAATTATGTAAATATTAAAATAAGTGCATTGAAACTTAAGTTATGTCATATTTCAGAGGTACCAATAAAACAAGAACAACGGTAATTGGCTGAAACCTTCCAAGGAAACTATCTGGAGTCTTTTATAAAGGAATTAAACCTTACTACACAAAGAAAAAACAACAAGAGAACATTGCACAGTTTTATAGCACGCCTAGCGACAGATAAGATGCGCTGAAATATAAGTTAACGACAGCCCGATTTCTATAGCCCGATTTCATGATGGGCTATAGATTCTCTGGAAGTATAGATAGGACTAACATCATACAACTTGATTTATACTTGTATGGTAAATCAGTAATAAAAGTTCCCGTATGAGTTTTGCATTCTCTGTTGAAAAATTTACGAGAGTCGAAAGTGTATTAATACTAAATACTAAACTAATATATAAATCTGTGTGACAGGTGTAGCAGATCAAGGTAGTAACTTCACTACTACAGGACTCCTATTCTTGTATAGGGTGTTTATTGCGTATCTGCATTTAAGTTTTCACCTTATTTATCGGTTTCTACTACACGCCACCAGGAACAAAAATCGTGTCAGTTTTAAGTGTTTGTTTGTTTGGGAATTTCGCACAAAGCTACTCGAGGGCTATCTGTGCTAGCCGTCCCTAATTTAGCAGTGTAAGACTAGAGGGAAGGCAGCTAGTCATCACCACCCACCGCCAACTCTTGGGCTACTCTTTACCAACGAATAGTGGGATTGACCGTCACATTATACACCCCCACGGCTGGGAGGGCGAGCATGTTTAGCGCGACGCGGGCGCGAACCCGCGACCCTCGGACTACGAGTCGCACGCCTTACGCGCTAGGCCATGCCGGGCCAGTTTTAAGTGAATTTTGTAAGTTTGAGATTACGTCAATTTCCTACACAGCTCTAAAGACCTTGACCACGTTTAGTGCATTACACACGTTATGCTCGATACTAAAATAATAGTTCCTGAGGCACTCGACTGTAAGTCGAGGGGTCGAGGGCTAGAATCCAGTCACCATACGTGTTCACCTTTTCAGCCATGGAAACACTATGATACGACGGTCAACAACGTATTTCAAAAGCGTATCTCAGGAACTGTTAGTGAGTGGCAATGACCAGTTGTCTTCCCTCTAATCTGTTACTTCTAAATTAGGCACGACTAATATAGATAGCCTTTGAGTGGCTTTCAGTGAAATCCAAACAATATAATAGCACATTTCAAGCCCATATCAATATAAACTGGGTTCGAAACAAATAAGGGTCCTTAGAAATTCCTCTTCTAAATTTTTCTTGACTGCTCTAAGAGGTGTTGGTTGAATTCAACCTAGATAGTGTATGTTCATGCAAAACGTAGCAAATTTTGAAAATATGTTCCCGTAGTTTTAATAATTAGTTCGAGTGACTAATATATATAGGCCCCCTCACTGGATCAGGAATGAGTTTACGAACTTTATACATTAATACCCAGTGTTCACTATCTCGTAGTGGACAGAAACTTTGTTGTGTATATATACACTGAAACAAAGAAATTAGCACAGATATTCATCAAATACTCCGTACAAATATATTTAAAATTTGGTTTGTTAAAAAAATGTATCGTCCCTACGTGCAAGAGTCAAATTGCGCAAGTCAGAACCTTTTACAGAACGCCATTCAACAAGGTGTTATGTGTTGTCAGAGTCATCAACAATACATTTTACTTTGTATTGGTGATTTACCAACAGTTCGCGGTAGAGGAAATACAATATACTGAAATGAAATCCGTATTTCAGAGGTTCTAGAAGTTATATATACAATATGAAACTATACAATGTACAAACATAATTTTATTTATTTATGCTTTATATGTAGTTTACTTCAGTTTGACGTCTTCCAGTTACAGACATTTCTCAGGTACAAATACCTTTGTAACTCATCTGACTTTCTGAGCGCAACAGATCTGTACATTGGAATAAATATTTCCCATATTTCGTGTATGTACGCATAACAACTTTGGAATTATTTTCAGATCTAGGAGTCAGCCCCAAAACTCAGGAGACAGATGTGTCTAACCTAACCTCACTAGTGTTTGTACCGGAAAATGGGGGTTACGTATATTTATTTACTTTGACAGCAACGAGTGTATGTTAACGATTATATCAACAACTACTTGATAGTATTGCCTTAACTAACTTAATTTAAAATCCGACACAAAACACATTGGTGGATTTATTTCCTGCGCAATATAATACCTGGTTCCTCAGCTTTATAAAGCTGTTCTCTCCGCGGGTTTCGCGAGTTCTGTCGATAAAGGAATGCCCAACGAAGCTTCCTTGCTTCTACAAGATGACTAAGTACAGTGCCTGTTTTTACTAGTGTAAGAGGAACACATCAATTAAACTTTGAATCATATAGGCCAAACATCATTGATTTTAGACAGTGAAATGCTCTATCGTAGTACATCTTTTAACTCTAACTTGAATACCGGAAACCGTTCTGTGTCTCAACCAATCTTCTGAATTTTGTTTTATTGACTGAATCTTAAATAACAAATGCAATAGCTGCATTTCATCTTTACTTGCTGGTTATTGCATATTTTAATGTAAGTTACAGGTTTACAGGAAGGAGGAAGGTTTTTAAAGGAGATTTCGATCACTGGCACGAGCATTCTGGCACGAGCCTGGCATGGCCTAGCGCGTTAAGGCGTGTGCTTCGTAATCTGAGGGTCGCGGGTTCGCGCCCGAGTCGCGCCAAACATGCTCGCCCTCCCAGCCGTGGGGGCGTTATAATGTGACGGCCAATCCCACTTTTCGTTGTTAAAAGAGTAGCCCAAGAGTTGGCGGTGGGTGATAATGACTAGCTGCCTTCCCTCTGGTCTTACACTGCTAAATTAGGGACGGCTAGCACAGATAGCCCTCGAGTAGCTTTGTGCGAAATTCCAAAACAAACAAACAAACAAACGTATAACAAGCTATAATAGAATTGTAAAGACGTGTGGAAAGCTACATTGAAATTTCAAACACACTTAACAATATATATTAGAAATTTGAACCCATTTAAAAAGCTGCTTTCCCTCTAGTGTTACACTGCTAAATTATGGATGGTTAGCGCAGATAGCCCTCGTATAGCTTTGCGCAAAATTGAAAAAAACGAAGAAACAAACAAACTTATTTAAAAACTATATTAGAATTTCTAACACGCCGCTTAAACCGTCGATACGTGTGTGCGTGCGTGCGAGGAAATCCAGTTCGCCAACTTAGCTTATTTTCAAATATGTTATGTGCTGGAAAAAAAAATGTCCGTGCAAAGCAACAGTCACGCACGCACCGTTGTGACTCATATATCATTTTGTGAGGTAAATAATAAATTTTTATTGTCTTTTTTTTCTGTAGTACAAAACAAAGAATCGTTCAACTTAGAACTTTCAGCTCAGTTTAATTTATGAGAAATTGTGACGTCGTAAAAAATGCTCTTGTATAAAGTTTTATGGTATAAACGGCAATAAAATACAGAATAATTTGTGACATATAATAGCAGTTCTGTTAAATTGGTATCTTAGTGTAAGGTTACAGTCACGATCACTCCTTAACAGAATAAATCCACTCTCGTTTATAAAGTGACAATAGGAGCCATTAAAAAAAAACACAATAACGAAGTGTGTTATAAACAAACTAGGGACATAAACTTGACTAAATATGATAACATCTTATCAATATAGGAGCAGTGACGTCAAAAACACGCACAGGCGCGACAATTACTTTACTCTTAATTCGACTGTGATTTTTGCC